>NC_134576.1:24991375-25258875 GCF_050947875.1 Dermacentor variabilis | reverse complement strand
ATAGAGACAATAGCATGTTCGGAGATGTAATAGTTCACATATTCCCGACCAGCTGAGTGTTTTTTTTTTCTTCTTTCTTTCGGTCCTTTGTTGTATAAATACTGGTTCTACAGTGTTTGCGTTTCTGAAGTGATTGCGTTTGTCTTTATTAATTTTGATGTTTTGTACTGTCTTCATAATAACTGATGCACCCACTCCTGCTTGGGCGCGGAAAGGGCCTGCAGTATCTGTAAATAAAGTAAGTGTGTTGTGTTTCACTAGGAATATTCTCTGGTTGTCGCCTAATGCTCCGCTTCGAAGTTCATTTCTATCATACGCCAAGAAATACGTTCACGTCCGTGGCTCCACGGGCCGCCAGCGCCACAGCGATCGGCGGGCAGCCATCTTCCGTTGATGTCGGAACGGGGCAGCCTATGGCTATCTCAAAAAACAAAAGAATTCAGTTTCGTTCGGCATAATATCTCATGTATACTGCTTACATGCCACTTGAACCGGGGGCGATTTTCTGGTTTGCCGACGTCACTGGAGAAATCTTTCTCTGTGGCCGCTTAACTGGGTGAAATCGTAAATAATAATTGAAACTGCCTATTAACAACGTAGACGTGCAGGTGTGCCAAGTATTGATGTGTGTGTATAGAAAATGCGAGAGACCAACCAGGACCGTGATGGAGGCAAAAGGCGTAGCGCATCTGAACCAGGAGAAAAGAAGAACACAGACGACCCACACGTCTGGCAGCATCAGATGACCAGGCCCATCATTGAAGCATATCACATCGCCCCCTTAAGTGGGTCTTATATCAGCAAACCACCCGTCTCATTCTCACGAAAAGAGGTGGAATTTATGCGTTTGTCATGATTCTTTAACACAGATTTCCCACCGTGCCGCGAGAGACGCTATCAGCTTGCTCGGACTACGTGTTCTAATGCATGCGAGAGAAGGGTATCTATGTATGCTGTGATCCCGCGATAAATACTCGTTGTTGAAAGTCAGCGCCAAGCGTCTGTGTCGTCTGCATTCTTCTTTTCTGACTTGCTGCGCCTTTTCCCCCGTCGTGATGTACCAACAAGCCGAACGTGCAACTTTAGTACACCAGGACCGATACCGCGTAGCGATTCCTTTAGTCCGCCGCTGTGTATACGCTGCAGGCGGTTCCGGCTGTGAGGGAAGCGAGCGTGTGCCTTAAGTTGGGACAGCGGAACGAGGAATGCGCACATCATTGTTGCAAAGGCTGTTTGCAGGAAGACAGCGAAGAACTGGGCGGCTGAACGCCGATCAATAAGGGCGCCAGGAAAGCTTGCTTTATTCACTCGATGTTGTGAGAAATGTTGGCCGCATTCGTCGCCGACTTTCTCGTAACATAAATTGTATAAAATGAATAAATAAATACAACGTGTGGAAATTAGCAAACCCACTCATTGCCCTCCCCCTTCTCCGCCCCCCCTCCACACCAACAGACACACGGACACGCGCGCGCTGACATGCAGTTGAACAAGAGAGCACATGTTTCAGACAGCACGCCTGTTTGTTGCATACATGTATATAAGCCTATGAAAGGAGAAAAGAAAAAAGAAAGGAACGGCTGGATACGACCAATGTGCTTGCTTTCTCGGCGCAGTGGTGGCCCCTTGGGGATAAAAGTCACCGAGACATCGGCGCCTTCAGGCACGGCACCGCATCTGAGATGACGAATTCACACAAGCTGCTCTTGCAGGCTATCTGTTCCTGGGCGCTTTGCTGTGGCCTGCTGAGTTCATGTCCACCGGATTCTGGATTTATGTTTCGGTCATGGCCAGATGCCGCGCCACCGGCACAGATTTCGGACGGATTCAGCTACCGCGTCTGGCAACAAGGCCCTGCTACGTTCTGCACTACCGGCGGCCGATATAAAAGCCATCGAGACATCGGCGGATTCCGACACGGCACCGCATCTGAGATGACAAATTCACACAAGCTGCTCTTGCAGGTTAGTTACCTCTCTGGTGCTTCATGTGCGAAGGCCAGCGATTGCTGCTTGTTAAATGTGTCGTGCCCTGTAGAGCTGCCAGGCGTACTGAAACGAGCGCTGGCTACTTCAACTGATTTATGTTGTGTGTTGCTGGAATTGTTGCTTATGCTTTCTGGTAATGTTGAGCCCAATCCTGGACCAATGACCAAGGCTGAGGCGGAGGCTTTTGCTGGCGTCGTAGATAGGATTTCTAAACTAGAGGAAGGGCATGCAACACTCGTTGCTGAACACAAAACCGCTAGAAGGTGGGAGACTGCTGCGCTAACAAAAGTAACCAAGCTTCAGCAAGGCAATGCTCTACTGCATGCTGAACTTAAATGTACTAAAGACGAGCTAGCAGCGGCTAAGAGCGAAATCGAACTTCTTAACGCAAGGGTAACGCCACTAGAAGCAAGCGCTCCGTCGGAGAGCTCGGCCGATCCAGCCGCGGGAGCCGATCTTCTGCATGGTGTTTCTAATCAGCTCGTAAAAGTCACCTCTAGGTGCGATTACGCGGAGAGCAGGCTGCGACCATGTAACTTGCTTTTCTTTGGCACTCAAGATGACTCAACAGATGATTGGGCAGCTTCGGAGATGAAAATAATAAAGTTTTGCGCAGAAAAGCTGGACATAAACATAGCTGGTGCACAGTTGGAACGTGCACACCGACTAGGCAAATACAATGCAGACAAGCACCGGCCCCTCATAGCAAAGTTCACATTTTTTTAAAGACAATGAACAGGTTCTTGCAGCTGCACATAAGCTTAAAGGCTCATCATTTTTCATACGCGAAGACTTCTCTTTACCACTCGCCAAGCCAGAAGAAAACTGATAGAGTTTGCTAAGGCGCAAAACAAACCGTATATATGTTATCTGTTGATAGGCTGCGCATTGGTACAACGACATATGTATGATATTTAGCAACACAAACTGTTGTGCGGTGGAATAGATAGCGTGAGAGGCGCACGTGCACTCACGACCGTCAAGAATCGCGATCTTCTCCCATTATAACACCAATATCAATATCGTTTACTAACATCCGAAGCCTAATATCAAAGCATGAAATGGTTTCATCCTTCCTTGAAGACGCCGATTCTGACAGTCATTCTCACCGAAACCTGGCTGCATCCAGATATTTCTGATAATGGAATCGATTCCCTCGTCAGCACTTACAATATTGTTTGGATCGGACTGCTGGTACGATCTGTTGGGAACTCGGCGCTGACGCCCGTGGTTGTACCTGGGTCGCAAGCCCCAAGGGTAGCGTTGGCCTGGCGGCCTGGGGTACAACTGGAAGCATCCGAAGGTCCCGGCAAAGCATGAGTCGACGGGTAACAACGAAACAACTTGTTTATTTTAACATCGCAAAGAGTTGGCGGTCAGGTTGACCGAAGTAGAGAGACGGGAGAGCACTTCACTCAACAGAAGAAATCGGAGCCCTCCTTTTGGCGTCCGGGGGCAGCTGTTTTTATACTCTCGCAGTTGAGGGCAAGAAGGAACCCCTCAAAAGACGAGCACGTGAATGTACAATGGGCTAATGGTGACGCACACTGTCGTAGCGATGCCGTAGCACCATGTCGAGCACGATCTCGTAGCACCCTGTCGTAGCGCTGCCGGTCGGGCACAATGACTGTAATGAGAGGATGGTCCCTGCTTTGGCATCGCCTGTTTCGGGCACAATGACTGGAATGCGAGGATGATCCCTATGCGGTCGCATCGCCGCAGTCGCGCCTGGAAACACCTGGCGATGAGTGTTGCGGCGACGACGATCGGGCCAAAATGTCTGCCGCCCCGCCGCAGTCGCGCCGGCAAAACCACGTGTCGCAGGCGAAACGCAACAGACCGCCCCGCCGGGGGAAGGAGATCCCGATGGACAGGGGACTGCATCCGCTGTCCGGAGGGAAGTCGCTCGATGATGCTCATAACCGAAGTCGGGCGTCCCTCGACGTTTCTTGAGCGCAGCGCACAGAGAAGGCCTCGTTCTCTGGTTCAGGTTCGCACGGGACACTGCAAAGTGACTTCGGGAGAGTTCACATTTTTGTTCTCGTTCCCGGCAAGCGTTAGAACTACGCTGAAACTCAACCGCTCAGTCCGCAAGCACGGCACAACCCTCACTAAGCCCTGCCAGGCTCTTTCCCCTTTTTATACCACTGCCTAGTTCCTTACAGTAGTCTAGCATCACTCAGAACGCGTCCACAAATTGAAAAATTGCACTAGAAAGCATATCATCACTTTGAAACACTAAACAAAAGCAATATGTTAAAAAAAAATCCTGCCTCAGGAAGAAAAACATCAGTAACCAACAATTTTGAGGCTGATTCCTACGTTAGGGGCTTCGACTTAAGCCATCGGCGTTACCGTTGAGACTCCCCTTTTTGTAACGCACCTCAAAGGAATATTGTTGTAAAGCGAGGCTCCAGCGCAGGAGGCGGCCATTTTTGGGAGAGATGGTCTGCAGCCATTGGAGAGGGCAGTGATCCGTCTCAATGATAAACCTCGAGCCGGCTAGATAGCATGACAATTTCTGAACGGCCCACACGAGACACGCACACTCTTTCTCGGTGGCGCTATACGCCTGCTCACGACTGGTCAGCTTACGACTAGCATACAGGACGGGGTGTTCTACTTCTCCATTTTCCCGTTGGCACAGTACAACGCCCATGCCTCGCTCACTAGCATCGCACTGAACAATGAACCCTTTTGTATAGTCTGGCGATCGTAGCACAGGCTGGCTTGTTAGGGCACTCTTTAGGGCGCTAAAAGCTCTTTCCTTTGTCTCGTCCCAGACGACTGTTTGAGGCTCTGTTTTTCTTAGAGCATCCGTCAGGGGAGCCGCGATATCAGAGTACCTAGGGATGTACCTCTGATAGTAGCCGGCGACACCCAAGAACGACCGAATATCGGTCTTTGTGCGCGGTTGCGGAAAGTCTCGCACAGCGGCCACTTTTATTTCAGAGGGGCGGCGACGACCCTGACCAATCACGTGACCGAGGTAGACAACCTCGGCCTGTGCTAATTGGCACTTAGGAGCCTTGACTGTCAAGCCCGCTTCGCGCAGGCGGGTTAGCACTGCCCGCAAGTGTGTCATATGCTCAGACCAGGATGCGGAGAATATCGCTACGTCGTCTAGATACGGCAAAGCGAATTCTTGCTGTCCCCGCAACACTTTATCCATGAGGCTTGAAAAACAGTATGGCGCGTTCTTCAAACCAAAACTCAACACTTTAGGACGGAATGTTCCCATTGGTGAAATGAACGCCGCATACCTACTAGCCTCTTCTGTAAGTGGAACCTGCCAATAACCCCTGACAAGATCTAGGGTGGAAATAAACTGAGCGCTACTAACTTTCTCAAGGCGCTCCTCGATGTTAGGGATCGGATAGATTTGATCCTTAGTGATGGAATTAAGCCTGCGGTAGTCGACGCAAGGACGAGGTTCCTTGCCCGGTACCTCAACTAAAATCAAAGGGGAGGTATAATCACTCTCACCTGCCTCAATAACACCGAGCTGTAGCATTTTCTTTACCTCAGCCTCCATAATATCGCTCTGGCGGGGTGACACCCGATACGCCTTGGATCGTACTGGCTCTGGGGAGGTAAGTTCTATATCATGAGTAAGTACAGAAGTCCTACCAGGCCTCTCAGAGAACAGACCTTGAAACTCTTGTAATAGCTGGTGTAGTTCGGTTTTCTGCTCGGGCGACAGCGGTGCTTTACTGATAAGGTCACTAATGACTTGACCGGTGTCTTCCCTGTTGGTCACTGAGCCTAGTCCCGGAAGCTCGACCGGAAGCTCTTCAGGAACGTTTACCATCATGCACACCACTGCTTCCCTTTGTCTATAAGGTTTGAGCAGATTACAGTGGTAAACTTGCTGTGCTTTCCGCTTTCCTGGCAGACTTACCACGTAGTTAACGTCCGACAGTTTCTGAACAATTCGTGCTGGGCCCTCCCACTGCACGTCTAGTTTGTTGTTTAGCGATGTGCGCAATATCATGACCTCATCGCCAACCTCAAAACGACGGGCCCTGGCTGTCCGATCATAATAAACCTTGGCCCTCTGCTGGGCCTTTGTCATTGCTTCACCTGACAACTCCTGTGCCCTTCTTAAGCGTTCGAGGAGCTTAAGCACGTACTCCACCACGACTGGGTCGTCGCCCCTACCTTCCCACGATTCTCGAAGCATGCGAAGCGGAGATCGAAGCGAGCGACCGTACACCAGTTCAGCTGGCGAAAACCCCGTAGCCGCATGCGGCGCGGTTCTTAACGCAAACATCACCCCAGGCAAACACAGCTCCCAGTCAGTTCGATGTTCAAAACACAACGCTCTCAACACGCGCTTCATGACGGAGTGGAGCTTCTCAACGGAGTTCGACTGTGGGTGGTACACTGAGCTGTGTAGCAGCTTTACCCCACACCTTTCGAGAAAAGTTGTCGTCAAAGCGCTAGTAAACACTGTGCCCTGATCTGATTGAATTTCTGCAGGAAAACCAACTCGCGCAAATATGGACAGTAGTGCATTAACTATCTCAACTGAGCTGAGTTCTTTAAGCGGCACTGCTTCAGGGAACTTTGTCGCTGGGCAGATCACAGTCAAAATGTGTCTGTACCCCGTGGCTGTTACCGGCAGAGGTCCCACAGTATCAATAACGAGCCGTCTAAAAGGCTCCGTAATGATAGGTACCAATTTCAACGGCGCCCTCGATTTGTCCCCTGGTTTGCCCACCCGCTGACAAGTGTCACATGTCCTCACGAAATGGTCTGCGTCCCGAAAACACCCTGGCCAATAGTACTCTTGCAAGAGACGGTCCTTAGTTTTCTTAACTCCAAGGTGTCCGGACCACGAACCCCCGTGTGACAAGCGCAACAGATCCTGACGATAGCATTGAGGCACGACCAGCTGATCGAACTCCACTCCTCTGCGGTCTAGATACTTCCGGTACAGGACTCCACCTCTTTCCACAAAACGCGCAGTTTTCCTGGCGATACCTTCTTTGACATTGCAGCGCACGTTTTCCAGGCTGCCATCCTTTTTTTGCTCGGCTATCAAAGCCGTCCGGCTGACTTTTAGCAACCTATCAAGTCCGTCTGACGTAGGCGCGATGAGCAAATCAGTAGATAGCTCTTCTAACTTTCCCGTGTCGGGCGTTTCCTCTCCAGTATCTGGCGCCTTTAACGTTACAGACTCAAGTTTATTCAGTTCGGGCGTGCTCTGAATATCAGCTTGCTGCGCCTCTGACCCTTTTTCGTTGTTTGATAACGTCGGCCCCGCAACTACCGCCTTTGCAGCGAGCTCCCGAACCTTCGATCTGGTTAAGGCCTGAACACTAGCTTCACCAAACAAAAGCCCCTTCTCGCGCAGGAGGTGATCGGACCTGTTTGAAAATAGGTACGGGTACTGGGGGGGCAGCATAGATGACACTGCCGCCTCCGTCTCAAGCGCTCCGAAAGGTCCTTCAATAAGCACTTTTGCTACCGGCAGACACACGCTATGAGCTTCCACGGCTTGCTTGATCCATGCGCACTCGCCCGTGAACATATGGGGTTCTACGTAAGATGGGTGAACTACATCCATCGTAGCTGCGGAATCGCGAAGCACTCGGCACTCTTTCCCGTTCACGAGGAGGTCTCGCATGTAAGGCTCGAGAAGCTTCATGTTCTCGTCAGTGCTGCCTATTGAAAAAAACACAACTTTTGGTGTTGTTTCCGGACACTGCGCCGAAAAGTGACCCGGCTTCTGGCACGTATAACAAACGCCCGCTCGCCTCATCTCGAACCGCTTTCTGCGTTCGGCTTCGGCTGCCGCCGTCTCCTTAGGTTCGGTCGCACTGCTTCCACTCGCATCCGCACTACGCGTGTTCCCCTTTGCTCTCATGGGTGTGAACTTCGGCCTCTCGAACTTCGAGCCAAATTCACCCTTTTGACCATCCTTAGCTCCGCGAGCCCGACGCGTCACAAACTCCTCGGCTAGCTCAGCGGCTTTAGCCACCGTACAAACGTCTGGCCTATCCAAGACCCAGTATCGCACGTTCTCCGGTAACCGACTATAAAACTGTTCTAGCCCGAAGCACTGCAGAACTTTATCGTGGTCACCAAACGCTTTCTCTTCTTTGAGCCACTCCTGCATGTTCGACATAAGCCTATACGCAAACTCTGTATATGACTCACTTTTGCCTTTCTCATTTTCCCGAAACTTCCGACGGAACGCCTCCGCAGACAGCCGGTACTTTTTTAGCAGACTCGATTTTACTTTGTCGAAATCCTCTGCCTCCTCTCTATCCAAGCGAGCGACTACGTCGGCCGCCTCGCCGGGTAACAAAGTGAGCAAGCGCTGTGGCCACGTTTCCCGAGAGAACCCCTGCTTCTCGCACGTTCGCTCAAAGTTAACCAGGAACAAGCCAATGTCCTCTCCAAGCTTAAACGGCCGCATCAGGTCAGTCATTTTGAACAATACGCGTTCTCCTGCACCGTGTGCCTGACTTCCATTACGAGCGCGTTCCATCTCTACCTCGAGACGCTTCATTTCCAAAGCATGTTCGCGCTCTTCTTTTTCTTTCTGTTCTTTAAGTTCGCGCTCCTGTCTCTCTTTTTGCTCTTTAAGTTCGCGCTCCTGTCTTTTTGACCTCTCCTCAATAGTCTCAAGGCATTCCGACAGCTCGTCATCCTCAGCCTCTAACTCAAGAATAGCCTTTAGCAGTTCTGGTTTTCTGAGTTTGTCCGAGACATCCAGACCCAACTCTCTTGCAAGCTCTAACAATTTCGGTTTGCGCAACGACTTCAAATCCATGGCTGCTCTGAATGCTGCTTTCTCTACTGCTTACTATTGTCTTGCCGCAAACTAACCCGGCAGCAACGACAACCACAATTACCAGCTCTGTTTCTGACACTAACAAAAGCCTGGCAAAGCTCAGAAGAAGAAAGTCCCGCACTCACCAAACCTCGCAGGCAGGAATTCCGCGCAGTCGTTCCGCTGCAGGCAACCAGTCGTCACACAGGGCTCGTTGCACTGCTCCCGGATCGTCGTTGAGCTGCTCAGCATACCGTCAACTGCATCTCTTCGCTGCTGGCCTCCGTTGTCGCGATCTCACCGCTGGCAGACAGTTGTTTGAAGTCGGAGGCGGTCTCACCGCTGGCAACCAGATGTTTGGATCGGACTGCTGGTACGATCTGTTGGGAACTCGGCGCTGACGCCCGTGGTTGTACCTGGGTCGCAAGCCCCAAGGGTAGCGTTGGCCTGGCGGCCTGGGGTACAACTGGAAGCATCCGAAGGTCCCGGCAAAGCATGAGTCGACTGGTAACAACGAAACAACTTGTTTATTTTAACATCGCAAAGAGTTGGCGGTCAGGTTGACCGAAGTAGAGAGACGGGAGAGCACTTCACTCAACAGAAGAAATCGGAGCCCTCCTTTTGGCGTCCGGGGGCAGCTGTTTTTATACTCTCGCAGTTGAGGGCAAGAAGGAACCCCTCAAAAGACGAGCACGTGAATGTACAATGGGCTAATGGTGACGCACACTGTCGTAGCGATGCCGTAGCACCATGTCGAGCACGATCTCGTAGCACCCTGTCGTAGCGCTGCCGGTCGGGCACAATGACTGTAATGAGAGGATGGTCCCTGCTTTGGCATCGCCTGTTTCGGGCACAATGACTGGAATGCGAGGATGATCCCTATGCGGTCGCATCGCCGCAGTCGCGCCTGGAAACACCTGGCGATGAGTGTTGCGGCGACGACGATCGGGCCAAAATGTCTGCCGCCCCGCCGCAGTCGCGCCGGCAAAACCACGTGTCGCAGGCGAAACGCAACAATATCTACCGCCATGACCGCCTTGACAGGCGAGGTGGTGGCGTAATTTTTGCGATTAAAAAAATCATTACATCTTATTACGTTAACTAAGACTCGAATCTCGAGATCGTTTGGACCGCCTGTCTAAACCGTTCTACGAAAGTGCTCATTGGTGCCTGTTACTGTCCTCCTGATTCACACCAAACCTTTGCCACCGACCTTCGCAACAGTATTGCTACTGCAATTAAGGCCTGCCCAGCGGGTATTACTTATCTATTAGGGAGTATTAATTTTCCGCACATCGACTGGGCAAAGCTAACCTCTACCTGTCGAGTGTCATTAGATCTCATTAATTTAACCCTAGACTTCAACTTCACCCAGACTGTCGACCAAACCACTCGCGGTCCCAACATCTTAGATTTAGTACTGACAACCAACCCTGAAACAGTTCAGCAAATAACATACTTGGATGGTTTTACCGATCATAATCTACTCCAATGAACCCTTAATATTCCGTTACCATATAAGGGTATAGCAAAAAAACCATTCGAAACTATATCAAGCGTGACTATAGTACAATTAATGCTGACTTAGATTTTTTTCTACAATGTATTTCTCCCTTCCTTTTACAGTAGAACGGTCGAGGAAAACTGGGTACTATTTCGAGACAAATTACAGTCATTAGTAAACCAGTACATCCCAGTAATCAATCCATGGACTTGCCGACGTTCTACCACATACAGTAAACTGTTCCATATATGCTGACGACATATGCATATATGGGCCTCGGCAGTTACGTGTCTCCAGGTGCGTGCACGGCTCGAAAAAGCAGTGACCCTAACATCATCGTACCTGCGTGCTCAAGGCCTCAGCATTTCGACCGAGAAGTGCGCCTTAGTCGCTTTTACGCACAAGCCCATGACCTGGTACCCCATTTCCATTGACCACCAACTAATTTCCTACGCAAAAACTCACCCATTCCTAGGCGTTATTATAGACAGAGACCTTTCATGGGGCCCCCACATCTCATACTTGAAGAAGAAGCTTACTTCTGTCTCCCATATACTAAGGTTTCTTGCCGATAAAACGTGGGGCACATCCGTGGCATCTATGCTTCAACTATACAGGACGCTCTTCCTAGGATACTTGCGGTACAGCACACCAGTGCTGTCCAATGCTAACAAAACTAACGTCCATGACCTACAGAGCATTGAAGGCCAAGCCCTTCGAACATGTCTGGGGCTACTTCGAGATGCATCAACTGTGGCAACAATTGCCACCGCGGGAGACCACCCAATATTGACCTATATAGCTATCGACGCACTCCGGGCGCATGTTCGCCATATATCCAGAGTGCCTGACCACCATATCGCTCGCTTGCCTGAGAATAGACCCAAGGCAGCATTCTCCAGATCAATTGCGGCTAACCGGCACTCTTTGTCTTTGAGGCACTCACCCGCAAAAAGAACCCCATCCCCTATGTGGCGCTTGAAAAAGCCACCTGTGTACCTTGTTGTTCCAGGAATAGTGAAGAAAGCTAGCCTGACCACCGCGGCTCTCAAGCAGATCACATTGGAACTTTTGCATCGTTCGTACACTAACCGAATCCATGTTTACACGGATGGTTCCGTCTCGGAAAATTCTATGGGCGCCGTTGTTCTACCATCTCAATCGGTCGTCATCAAGTTTAAGACTTCACACGTAACGACATCTACAGGTTCCGAACTGGCCGCTCTTCGCGCTGCTGTCGAATATATTGAAAAAGAACCGCCCAACAAATGGGCAATATTTTGTGACTCGAAAGCAGCCCTCCAGAGCTTGCGAAGTTTACAACGTGGCAATTATGAGCAACTGTTGTCACAAATTAACGAAACCTGCCATTGCGCTTCTGAACGAGGAAATGATATCATTTTTCAGTGGCTGCCGGGACATTGTGGCATCGTTGGTAATCACCTCGCCGATGACGCTGCCCGACGTGCACAGGCTGGCTCACCGACACTCCTTATACCTTTATCGAGTGTCGACGCTGCAAGAGAGCTTCGCAGTCTCACCCGTACAATCACGTTAGGTTGCTGGCATACACCACAGAACTCTAAGTGTCGTTTATACAGCCTCGACCCATCCCTGAAACTTAAATTACCAGCGAATCTTCCACGACGTGACGCAACACTGCTGTGTCGGCTGTGGGTAGGAGTAGCATTCACCAACTCCTACAGCTATCGTATTGGAATGGCGGATTCACCAATGTGCGCTAAGTGCAAGTGTGAAGAGACCATCAGTCACCTTCTGTGCCACTGTTCTAGCTTCGATAATCAACGTGAGACTCTCCAGTGTGCCTTCAATAGACTGCATGACAGGCCATTTACGGAAGCGAAGATCTTGGTAGCCTGGCCTCACAGTTCATTAGCGCGGAAAGCAGTTCGAGCACTTTTTCAGTATACCTGAAGGCAACAGACTTAAGTGCCCGACTATAGACATCACACACCTAAGTTCTCTCTCTCTCTTTCACTCCCCATTCCCCTCCCCAGGTGTAGGGTAGCAAACTGGACTCAGTCTGGTTAACCTCCCTGCCTTTCCTTCTTCCCTTCCCTTCTCTCTCTCTATCTTTCTCCCAGTAATCCCAATATGCAATGATAAATCGAACCCATGGTGCACGGGTTTCCTTCGACGTCTTCGAAACTAAAAGAAACGCTTATACAGTAGTGCTAAAAGATTGGACACCCCATCGGCTTGGGAAAAATACAATCAGTGTTTAAAAATCTACAACTCTGCTTTATCTGCTGCTAAAGATAAATATTTTTCACATGACCTTCCATCTCTTCTCACATCCAACCCTAAAAAGATCTGGCAGATTATCTCAACGAACTGCGGCACTAATCACATTTATTTACATGATAGTAACCACGCGCCCCTTCCAGATAATGAGTGCCCTTCATACTTCAACACAGATTTTGCATCTATATTTAGTACTGAAGATCACTCCACCCTACGTGATGTTTCCGATTTGGACTTTCAGTACATGACGCCCATCGACATTACTATCGACGGCCCATTGTATCTCTTATAAACAATCTTAAGTTATTTCATTCTTGTGGCGTCGATGAGATTAATTCCAAAATACTAAAGAACACCGTTATGACTTCTAGCAAAATACTATATCACATTCTCAAACAGTCACTAACTTCAGGAGTGCTCCCGTCAGATTGGAAGACTGCGAAAGTACTTCCCATATTCAAAAACGGTGACAGATACTCACCAGATACCTACCGGCCAATTTCGCTCACGTGTATTTGTTGTAAAATGCGCGAGCATATAATTGCTTCAAACATATACAACCATCTGGAATCAAACAACTTTTTATTCATTAATCAGCACCGGTTCAGGAAAGGTTTGTCATGTGAGGTACAGCTTTTAGAATTCACGACTGACCTTCATTTAGACATGAACGATAATGTACAGATATGTACAGATTGACAGCATATTCCTTTACTTTTCCAAGGCGTTTGATCGCATAGCCCATTGCCGCCTGATTTCCAAGTTAAACACACTAATACTGGATTCACTGACACTAACTTGGCTCAGGAACTTTCTTTCTAATCGCCGACAATTTACAATCGTTAACAATCTTTCTTCGCCCCTTTCTTGTGTCACTTCCAGCGTGCCACAAGGTAGCGTTCTTGGGCCGCTACTATTCTTAATATACATTAACGATCTTCCTAATAACTTAGCATCCCGAGTGTGAATATTTTCAGACGACTGTATTATTTACCGCCCTATAACCAGCCCCGATGACCACCTCATTCTTCAAAACGACCTTCATCTTATTTTGGATTGCTGTAACACTTGGTTAATGACTCTTAATTCGTCTAAATGCAAAGTAATGTCCTTCACTCGTAAATACTCAATCTCTTATTTCCAATATAACGTAAATAATAAGCCAATTTCTACAGCCACTTCCTACAAATACTTAGGCATTAATCTCGCACCAAACCTTTCCTGGACCCATCACATTACTACTATATGTGTTAATCCTTCAATATCACTGGGGTACTTACGCCGAAACCTACGAAATTTGCCCTCTGACATCCGCAAGCTAACTTATCAGACGTTTGTTCGCCCCCAGCTAGAATTTGCCTCTCCAGTCTGGTCACCCCATCATAATAACGTACTCAGCTTATTAGAATCAATTCAAAATAGGGCCGCCAGGTTTATCTCCCGTAACTACACCTACAATTCAAGCGTCTCACAAATAAAACTTGATATTTCACTTCAGCCACTAAGTACTCGACGTGATTTTGCGTTCATATCATTATTTCATAAGTACGTTCATGCGGATAGGAAATCTTCTTTACGGCTTCAAGTGGTGCCTTTCACACCTCGCAGATTATATAAACACCTCAGCTCCTCGCCCATCTACGGAAACACACATGCCTTCAACTGGTCGGCGCTTCCTCGTGCCATTCGATTGTGGAACGCTCTTCCTGATTTCATCGTCTCGGAACCTAATCCTGATAAATTCCGCCGGCTCATCAGTTTATATTCCACCACCTAACTTCAATAAAGTGCATGATGCTTTTTCTTCTTTTTCCAGCTATGTGCTCTCTTGTTTATGAGCTCATCATTTCGCTTATTATACTTGCATTTTTAGTATTGTTTAGTATTTGTACTGATGTGGCTAGATTTTTTTTCATTGTTTATTGAAGGAACTGTATCGTTTCTTTTTGCTAATATGTACATTACGGACCCTGTTTTCTTTTTGCAATGCTTAATGCATGTATAAGATTTGTATACATTTTTTCCATTGTCTATTAATAATTTATGTCTATTATGTTTTGTTATATGCCCTACATACTCATTTAATCCTTCTGTAACGCCCCCCTTACACAATGCCTCATACGAGGCCTGTAAGAACATTCTTAAATAAATAAATAAAATAAATATGTTCGAGGTCAATATTGACCAAGACCACCTAGTTCCTATTGTTCGGTTGCTGTTGTTTTGTTTGTTTTTTTTCCTTTTCGTCGCCACAAGGAACGAGGGAGTCATCCCTCGCCTCCGTAATTAATTTTCAGTCAATGTAAGTGAAGACCCATGGTCGCATTCACAAAGCTTTTCCTTCGTAGCTACTCATTGCCTTAGGCCGGCCGGCTCCCATTTCTTCTTATACGCGAAATTCTAGTCTAAGAGAGTGTTCGTGAGTACATGCCCTGTTCTACATCAACACGATAGTTCGCTCACTCTACAGAACGCGTACTAGAGGCGTATACATTGAAATCATTTTTGAGTTTTGTGGAATTCCTGAAAATTTGAAAATCTAAACACATATTCAACTAATTAACGGGAATCCACTAATAGTTTGTTACTTTTTCGGCACATATTATTATTTATTATGAATTGTAGCCGGTGAGTTTGCTGCATCCGCTTGAAACGAATCTCCAAGATGTCGCCAGTTTGAGATATTATTTCCGAATGTGTGAGACGATATACGTGCGCGTCCCAGTTACTTTCGTGCTTCATCGCATAAAATACCGTTTTGGTAAAAAAGTACGTGGAACAACAGTGCATCCTTTACAGCGAGTTTGATGGCTCATATCTCAAAACTGGTTTCATTCTGCAAATTCATTCCAAGTGGATGCGCCTTGCAAACTCAACGGCTAGAATTTGCTAATCGCCGTACGTGCCGTTAAGTAATTAATTAGGAAGTTAATTGGTGTAATTTTGTTAATATGTTGAATATGGTTTTCTATTTATCGTGCAAGTAATAATGCAGCTCAACGACTAGAATTGTGATATTTGAAAAAGGTGATTTTTTTTAAATGACCTAAAACTTAAAAACGGTAACCCCGTATACTCCGCCCGATGGCCGTGTTTTCCTACATCCATGTCGAACGCTTGTTTGAACGCGTGTTCAAGCCTGTTGCTTAACTTGTTTGCCAACTGTTGATCACTGTTTCGAAGCGTTGCATTTCAGACTTTGCTCGTGATCAACGCCTTATTGCGTGTTAGCACCGTAACAGATTCCAGGCGCGAAAAATTGCTAGAGGTGTCACGCATATCTCGACTTATAGCTAACACGCCTCGCTGCGGCAGTGACCGCTGCGTCGTCAATGTAATCGTTAGCAAAACACGCAGCACTCATCTTGCATACAGAAGACATCTATAGGACACTGGAGGTATACGGCCGACAATGTGCATTCGAATCACAAGCGAAGGTCGCTTCAGAAGAGTTGTAGCTCAGTCACGTGACCGTCCAGGGTTTCTCAACGCCACCAGCCGTGCCACGGAGGGGGAGAAAACCGACGGGACGACTCGCTCTGGGGGAAACCACCGCGTAGCAAACCTTCACCGAGTGCGCAGTCACTTAGTGCAGTAACGTTTAAAACCAATTAGAGACACACACATGTGGGGACAATTGCAAGTGACCATATCGGTTCCTGTCAGGTCGCCGTGTTGCAACCCTAAGCGCTCGACGGCACCTGTCGGCTCGGCTTGTATTGCACAGTGTCAATGCGCGCACCTGTTGTACGACTTAGCACGGAACGCTACATGTGCGCGCGTTCCCAAGAAGCGCGTGACACCGAGACTGGCGGGGCTCTTTCGAGAAATTTATCGCGCAGAACGTTCATTGTACTCCATCGGATGACCAGTTCGTTGCCCTTTCCCAGAACAGCGAGGAACGCCCATTACGTCATCTCGGAGAACGTGGTCATCTTCAATGGCTTGCCGTACGTGCTTCTGGTCCGGCGCTGCAGGAATGGGGCTGGACGTCACCGCACCCGACGGGCAAATGGCGCAGCGCTTGCGTATTCTTTACTGGAGGCGCCAGTTCGAGGATGGAGCGGTAGTTTGGTTGGACCGGCTCCATACGGCGTCGTCCAGTCGTAACGCTGCTCTGGGGCGGACCATCTCCGAAGCGCCGCCCATGCGCGACGCGAACAAGTTCACTCACGCAGCGCTCAGCCCGTTTCCCACAAACCGTGAACAAAGAAAACAATAAACACAGAAACAAGAAGAAGCGCGAGACGGCGAGTTACGTTCATAAGTAAGTGCGCGCGCAAAAAGGCAACCACCCCACAGCGCGCGCGAACGCCTCGGTCAGCCGTCTGCATGCCAAACGCCCGCGCCGCCGAGCGTTGTCGTGCCGCCTGCTGCTGATCTCCCTGTTTTTCGTCTGCAACCAACCACCGCGTGCAGCTTGAGAAGAGCTCCCAGCGGCCATTACGTGTACGCGCATCGTTGTCATCTGCTCATTTGCGCGCCCGAGTTAAAATGGCCTCACGGCCTTGTAGCCTTGTATGTACACGTCTCGCCGTAGTATTTGGCTGCGCGCATCGCTTCCCCGTGTTTCTTTTCTCTTTCTTTCTCATTTTCTTTCTTCGCTTTGTTCCCCGCAGAGTGTTGGCGCGCCTCTTTTGTCTTCCCATGGTCTTTCGTGATGAGGCTCCGTAAAATCGTGGGAGCGTGGTGCCAGCGCAGTTCGCGCGGGCTCGCAGGGCCCACGCCGCATGGATTCGGCGAAGCTGGGACGCTTGGGAGGAGAGTTCCTTTGGCTGAGAAATAAAAAAAAATAGGAAAGAAAGATAGGAAAGATTCTGACCGTCTTTGACTCGACCTAGACCTTGCGTGCCCTCTCGAATAGATGCGGGACCGTACGATTGCTTTGCTTGAAGGGCGTTTAACCCTGACCTATGATCTGCCAAGTAACTATACCTAAGCGTCACCACCGATGCGCATAATAGGGAATGTGCACACTGTCTTCAACTCGATAAGTTAAAACATAGCGAGCGACTGCATAAAGTTGCACTAAGTGGTCCTTTGGCAACAATCTCGCTCCAAATGCAACAGCTCATTTCAGGAAATTTTTACACGCTGTCGAAGTTAAGTCTGCAGTTGGACCACGCCGCAAATAGCTGAACACTGTCTGCTGACACCTGCAAACCACTGGCCAGACGTGTAATCCTGCTGGCAATCAAAAACGTTGCTTCGCGATAATGGATGCTAAAGCACGAAAGCTAAATTCAAGGTGAGGATAAGGAGCGCTGAAAAAAAAAGAAACAGAACGAATGCGTGCAGTTTTGTACATACGGATCAAATAAAAACCACAAATCTAAGCAAAGACATAGATCAAAATACAAAAAGAGAGATAAATGGTGAACGGAGAGGTGCACCGATGTATCAGTGGACTGGAATAAATGGCAAGGCGATTTGAAGAGAAGCTGATGAAGAACCCACACTCGATATAAGCGATGTAATGTCATATTTCCTAATCATTAGGCAATATGGAATCGTATTTACTTGTGAGCACATGGGGGTGCAAACTTCATTTTCAATTAATTTTATAAACCAGATAATTCTGGCTATCCACATGAGCTAAAGGCTGTATAAACAGCTTCACAAGGAAACTTGGGCGCCGAAATCCTTCACACCCTCCAGTGCTCTAGAAAGTGGCCAGCCAAAATTCAGAAGCTGATAAAAGTGAAGCTGGGAACAAACAACGCTTAACGCAGTCTAGCAGTTCGTGCTTGACGACGCGTATAAGGATATAAAATGTACAAGGTCCCGATCAACGCCTTGTATATGAATCATCATCAGCAGCAGCAGCAGCCTATTTTCCTGTCCACTGCCAGGACGAAGGCCTCTCCCAGCGATCTCCAATTACCCCAGTCTTGCGCTGGCAAATTCCAACTTGCGCCTACGAATTTCCGCATTTCATCGCCCTACCTAATATTCTGTCCTCCTAGACTGCGCTTCACTTGCCTTGACATCCATCCTGTAACATTAATGGTCCACCGGTTATCTGCCTTACGCATTACATGGCCCGCCCCAGCTTTGTTTTTTTTTTCTCTTAATAACAACTAGAATATCGGCTAGCCCTGTTTGCTATCTGATCTGTGATTGTCTATAAATATTATTCCACAAAAGTGTTCTACGTATTTAAAAGGAAGTGAGGCACTCTGGGTAATGTCACACACTGTATAAGGCAAACAGCCCACTGTGAGTGGATTGCCCAAGTTACTTCATCAGGCACGCTTGCAACACGAGGTTAAATGACAGAAAGTCAAAGAACTACACGCCATCAATCAATCAATCAATCAAGTAAGCAAGCAAAGAATTGTCCTCTAGTGAACCTTTTTCTCATCTTGTTGTCTGTAATAAGCTCTCCATGGACATAAAATATATTAACGCGAAAATGATAGGAACCTCAGATATGACCCCGAAAAAGCAGTGAAAGAGCACCGCCCATCGGTGGTACGTCAGTAAGCAGGTTCCCCATCTAATATTTTGTGAGGACAACGTGACAAACAACGATTCAAGAAGGAAGTATTCGTACATATCTAGCGAGGACGTGCGTCTGTATTGGTGGGCAACTTTGCGTGGCAATGAAGCGAAAGATACGACGGCGTAGCTTCTGCACATGTGTTACCGCGCCATGTAGTCGTGCAGCGCTTTTGGTTTCTTGGAATCGATGATCAATCGACGCGGCTTCAATGTGCGACCGTTTCGTGTTTGCCCAGACGCGGAAGGGAAAAGCCACAACATAGGTCAACTTGAAAATTCAGTGGTGGGTTTTGTCGATGTAGCTGTTGTAAACAAGGAGTTTCCTGTTTTCTCTTCCCCGGCGTAAGCGAACGCGGATTAAAATGTGGGGCTATATTCAAAAGCGCTCTTACCTGCGCGCGTTTGCCTCGTAGTTTTTACTTGATTGCCACAGAAAGTTGTCCGCGAGTAAAGCTGGCAAACATGGCCTGCTTAAAACAATTACCGAGGCTTACAGCGTATTAGCAAAAAATCTCCAGGTGTCCTTAGCTGTATATCGCCTAAGAGACGCGAAGGCGAAAGTCTTGCAAAGCCTACTGCAATTCGCCTTAATCCACGTTAACCTTCTAATTCTACTTTAATCCACGTTAAC
Organism: Dermacentor variabilis; assembly: GCF_050947875.1. NCBI lineage: Eukaryota > Metazoa > Arthropoda > Arachnida > Ixodida > Ixodidae > Dermacentor > Dermacentor variabilis. Next base: position 25,239,199 of record NC_134576.1, on the reverse strand, counting down.
CCACCTTAATTCATCTTAATCCTTCTTTATACACCTTAATCGACCTTAATTCACCTTAATCCACATTATTCAACCTTAATCCATCTAATCCACCCTAATCTTCCTAAGTCGACCTTATATTAATCCTCTTTAAACGACTTTAATCTACCTTCATCCATCCTAAACCGCCTTAATCTAATCGCTGAGCAATCATTGATTAACTTTGCTAATAATGAATCATCTCTTACACACGGATGGACATGCTATGGCTCGCTTCTGGCCTTCCTTGGGCGACGTGATATTTTCTGTACTTCACAACACGGCCTTGAAACGCAGAGATTTAAAGGCCGCCCCGCATTCAGCGTTTTCGCGGCGTTTTCTGGCGCTTCGTCACCCGGCGTGGCTCGGCGCCGAGGGTGGCGCACTCAGCAGGCCAGTCAGTCCGCGTGCCGCTCGCGCCGCCAGGGGCGCTCTCTCGGGCGACGTCCACGCGACGATGCCGAGACACGCGGCGCCAGGAAACGCCGGTAAGAAGGCTGAATGTGGGGCGGCCTTAAGGCTTTCGCTTTAAAACATTTGCGCAAAACAGCTAGGCACACACAAAAAGGAAGACACATGGAGGACAGCACAGGCGGCTATATGTGTCTTATTTGTGGCAAACATGTCTTTCAGCAAATATCAACTATAGGCCAAGAAACAGTTCCTTTGAAGTTAGTTTTGCAACCTTACAAAGTGGAAAAATCATAACTATAAACATGTGAATCTGAATTTCGCGGCAAGGAGCATTCTTCTTTTCGAGGTCCCCGAAACTCTGTGCACGTACATTTTAGTGCAGTAATTCAGTCCCTTAATTCTCCGCAGTGGCTTGGGTGGCTATGACATTTATTCCCGAGCTGCACATCTCGGATTCGATTCCTCTGGCGGGTTTCACGAACATTTACTAACGAATATAACAAAGAATTTCAGAACGCGTTCATAAATCTTCCATAGACAACGCCTAGTCCCTATAAGAACGCGTTCTTAAATTCGTTATTATTTTCGTTAGTAAATGTTCGTGCAAGCCGTCCCAGTTTGCAGCGGCCGATTTTCGATGGAGTGCGTCAGAGAAACGCATACGACGTCGAAGTCAATCCGCGTCCACCATCACCATCAAGCAAACCGCAGGTGAAGTGAAATATATTGTGTGGAACCATGAAAGCATTCAATCTTTCCTCGAGAACCAGAGCTTCGCGAATAGGTTCACCTGCCTCTCCGGGCTTTTTTGAGGACAGATATACCTGTACTCAAAGAAGTTGCCAATCCGCTTCTCGCACAAGTGTTAGCAGCGGTACTGACCTTGAACTGCTCGTTACTGCAGCACTTCGAAGCCTAGCGAAAAAAGAACATGTGAAAAACTAAAACTATATAGAAGGTAATCGATAGTGGAAGAGAATGGAGGAAACGTTTCGACTACATGGGCTTAGCACTGACGAAGACAAGTCCATATAGGCGGAACGATCGCTTGTTCGTCCACAGCTGATAAAGATTCCCATCCTCCTGTGAATCTCCATCTTGTTTAAAACCTGGAGGTGGTATTTTTATCCACTTCGTCTTATCTTATCGACCGTGAAAGTACACATTTCTATAGCACCAACGGTATCCGACGTCGCAGTTTTCACGAATTAGACAAACAGGGCACATGCATCACGAGATATAGTCTGCGCCCTGTGTTCCTAGCGGGACGTCCCGCTAAGCTTCCACAGATGGGAGAGTTTGCTCTGCTCTCCTCGTCGGAACCGTGGCGCGTTCCAGTCGAGCGGCCGATACATGTGCGCTGCTTATCTCTGCGCAACATCTGTCAACTGGTGCTCATCCCACGCAACGTGAACATGGAAGACCGCACCAGCTGCGAGTGAGCGATATGCGCGGTGACAGACGGCCACAGCTGTTATCAATAACGACAGCTACATGCCGTCACGCCGATGCAAGATGTCGTACTCGGACAACTGGAACTTTCAGCTACTTGCTTCATTCACTTGCAACGCTGTTCATTTAAGAACAAGACGAAGGATACGCGTGGTTTTATTCTCAGGCAGTCTCTTTATTCTGGTAGAATAAAGAACTCGCGCGTGCTTGATTGTCTACGTTCTTTTGTCCGCCTCTTGAGCTGTTCGCTCCCGATGCTGAATCTCCAATCATCGACCATGCTAGCTTGCATTGCCTTCGACGTGGTGAATGACGATGGCTAAGCACTTCGGTGAGTTTGCGCACCAGCATCGTGCCGAAGCAACGACGCGAACAGCCACATTGTCACCACGGGCTATATCAGAAGCCAGTCTCCTCAGATACTACAGCGCCAAATATCTTAGCTGCGCCACATTTTTAAAATTGCCTATGGCAAATAGTAAAATTCTAACCCTTAAACTAAATTACACGATAAGGTATACATTATTTCTACGAGAAATCAAAATGCTCAATCGAATAGGTAAGATAACTACACTAATTAATTTTCAATTCCGCACGTTACGGCACATATTTGTGTCTACGAATATTATAGTGGGTGAGCTCACAAGACACATCCACTTGGAAGAAATTCCAAGGGCTACGACACTCTCGAAATAATAATTTCCGAAGTGTCCCACCCAGTTCCCACGGGGACGCAGCCCGCGGCATCGACTACCGAGGATTAGCAGCCTAGGCAAGTAAAGGTGTTCAAAGTATTTCGTTCTTCTGAAAAGATATGTGCTGACCTTCGTTTGAACTATATATTTTTTATTTCTGAGCGAGTTCAATTGTAAGGGCTGACAATATTCGTGTTCGGCCTATTTTCGAGTAAACACGGCACAAGCGTACGAAGCAAACCGACCGTGAGGCCAGCGACTGCGAAGGGAAATAACTCGTAATCGACGACATTCCGTTTGGTTGAACACTTTGCGATTGCACGTCGTCAAACCGGTGCCAGCCCTGTCATTCATTCTGCTTTGTGAACACACAGGCTCCAAATCGAAAATTGAAATACGCGTCTTAATGTAAATCGTTTTAAAAATCGTTTCGGTCCTAAATTGCTAATCCGTCAATAATGTATTTCAAATTCTTGTTCGAGTAATATCCACGTCATTAAGTAATTTAGCTCGATGATTATAATTGTGCTATCTGCAACAAACGAGCTTTTTAAAATTCTCTGAAATTTTAAGCAACAAATATAATGCTTAGTCTCGTGAAAGCCCCTCACGAAATTTTGCCGTCATCACGAAGAAAAAGTGAACGCACGGAAAGATCCGAGCTCACAAAAAAAAAAAAAGAAGAAGAAGATGGCGTCGCTGTCGGGACAACCGATGTTTAACGATGTCGCGAGCACGCACCAAGTGAGGAAAATTCCTTAGCGTGGCACTCGGGGAATGCCACGCCTTTCACACAAGGAATGTCACAGGAACCCGCGCGTATAGAACGATGCACCGCTGCCAAAGCTAGGGTTTGCGCGTCAAAGAGCCATTTCAATGAACGCATGTACTCCGCGGCCGCCTTGCTTGTGGCCTGTAAAATGAATGGCGCGTTTCATGTAACCATTTCAGTTTACTGCACTAAATTATATCGCGTGCAGATGCTCAAAATGTGCATATGAACCCGGAGCACGCTACACGCGCTTCTTGATCTTTTGATCTCGCGAAGGCTGGCCGCCAAGGAAAGCTGTGACGCGGAAAGAATGCGGAAGTCTGCCTGTTGAGCTTTCACCGACCGTGGCCTCCGAGTACCGCCGTAATCTCGGAGGCCACGCACCGACTACATATTTCCTTGACGTCACGTTACGGAGGCGCCTTGCCATTGTTTTCAAGATGTTTTCAGACACGTTTCATTACTTGGGCTCGCAGCCGTCTCCTTGGCCGTCTACGTAGACGGTCTTCGATGCTCAGTGACGTGGACGATATTCGAGCAGCCATTCCCGAGCTATATGCCCGAGCAGCCATTAAGCACGGAGACATTCGTTCTAGTATTTGCCCGAGCACCGTCTGCATGTGTGAGTTGCGAGAGAGACATGTGGGTACTTTCGCCTCTCGAAACACTACAGTGCTACGGAGAATGACGCACTTCGCCCCGTTTGTCCATAGCCGAACCCCACCACTCGACCGTGGTTAAGTACTCCGGAATGAGCTCTCTCTACGTTCGTGGTTCGGGCATTGTGCCAAAGCAGTGCTCTCGTGAACGAGGTCTTCATTCAGTTCACGCGTGTTCGATGGAAATTTTAAAGCCACGCTTTCTTTGCCTCTTCCTTCGACTTTCGCGCTGCTGCTACTGCTGCTGCTGTTGCCTCGCACGCCGCGTCGATACGACGCGAGAAACTAGTTTCGACCTTTCCATCGCGTGGCGTGTGCACAATGCCCTCTGAACCTCCCTGTGTGTCACTACATTAGGCTCCTGACAGCTGTAATTATCCATAAACCCCCTGAAAAGCACTGCACAAACTGCAGCGATTACTTTTCTATTATATATATATATATATATATATATATATATATATATATAAGATGATCCTTAGGGAAGAGAAAAGATTCTATTTTCTGCTTTCCGTGAGGGAGCGGGAGGGGGAGAGAGGGAGATATGAGATGACAGGAAGGAAGAAGGTTGTGGGAAGGATCAGCTGGCAGCAACATGTCATGGCAGGACACCGCTAGGAGTAGAGTAGGGGGCCGAGGGATCGGCTACAAGGAGGCAAGTCCAGCCGCAGCAGCGAGCTCGAGAAAGGCTTGCAGTGCTGCGACAAGAGAAAATCTTCGGTGTTGGCTGGAAAGCCGAGGCGGTTATATGCGGCTGTCGTCGCCTGTGGTTGCGAAGCTAGTCCTGGACAGAGGCACAGGATGTGTTCCAGGGTTTCCGGGGAGCTGTATCCCCTACAGGCAAGTGATGCGATGCTCCATACACTGAATTTCTGGGCGTCAGGTCATGCGCTGCGTGTGCTGAGGCGTAGGAGGAGTACCTGCTCTCGTCTCGTAAGTCCCTCCTCGGTGAGTGGCTGCGGTGGCTTGCCGCTAGCCACTCACGCGTCCGGGTGGGCGGCGGTCATCAGTTGGAGTAGCCGGTATTGTGCGTAGTCGGATGCGGCTACAGCAGTGGTTACTGCAACCAGAGCATGGTGGGCTGCTTTTGCTGCTGCTGCCTCTTCATTTCCGGCTATCCTTACGTGTGAGGGCAGCCAGTGCAGTGACAGGGGGATGTCACTCCTCCGGATTGCAGAGAGCTTAGCCAGGAGCAGGGCGATGGTGACTTTTGTACGATCGGGTTCTAGTAGTTCCTGGAGAGCTGGGCGGGAGTCTAAGATGGCCACGGGGACCTGTGGTGGGTGCTCGACAAGGAATTCAGCCTCAATGTGGAGGCCCGCCAGATCTGCCGCTGTGGAGCTCGCAGCAAACGGTAGGCGGCCCTGTAGGGTCGTTCCAGCTGCCAGTACTGTGCAGGCTGCTGCCGTCGAGCCACCGGCAAGGTGGAGAGACCCATCCGTGAAGATGCGGAGATGTCCACTTGGTTCATGCTGCTTGGACAGTGCTGCCTGCTATAGCTCGCATGATGGGGTTATTTTCTTTTGCTTCCCCCACAACTGGAGATGGACCTCCAGTGGCTGCCGGTGGGTTGGGGGCGGTATCACTGCTGTGGGGGGTTGATCTACTAGTACGTCGTATAGTGCGCAGATGCTACCCATCCGGAAAGAGGGACGACTCCGCAGTCTAGGCACCAGGGCATCCCTATCCGGAGGACGGTACAGGCGGTCTATGTCGAGCAGCCCCTGCCGCAGCATAAGCAACAAGAGAGGCGAGGCTGGGGGCTCCGCCAGTGTAGCAGCCACAGGTGAATGGCGTACGTGGAAATCCTAGAAATGTTCGTATGGCTGTCCTATGTTCCGGTGCAAGTATTTTCTTGTGGGTCGGCATTGGGTTCGTCAGAAGCAGTCCATACAGGAACACAGAGGTAGCGGCAGCATGGTACAGACGTATGCCCATCTGGATGCGCAGCCTTTTCCTAGCTGGAGTAGCCAGCTGACGTCTGTTCTCACCCTGCGTGCCTTGATGGTGGCTGCATTGGCAGTGTAACACGGTGGTCCACCTCGAGCTCCAGATACGTGACCTCCTTTGCACATGGGATAGGTATGCCTTCCAGCACCAGTCTTCAGACAGTGACGCTAGCAACAGCTGCCGGATTGATGAGCAGGATGAGCAGTCTTTGTGGGGGAGACAAGAAGCCCGATGTTCCGTAAGTACGCAGCTTCTGCATTCCGGGATCGTTGCAGGGATGACCGGATGGCGTGCAGGTACATCTAGGGTGCATCTGGGGTCAAGTCATCTGCACCCACCGGGCACTGCGTCGAGAACCTTGGCTCTGCTGGGATGGCTGCAAGAACTCCAGCCAGTGCCACGTTGAATAGAAATGGACTAAGGACGGAGCCCTGGGGGATGCCAATTGCCATCTTGCGGGGGGTACTCAGGGTCCGGCCGACTCTTACCCGAAGTGCCCGTCCCGTTAACAATGAGCTGATGAACTGCCGAAGGCAGCCAACGATGCCGAGTTTATCCAGTGCATTCTCGATGACCTCGTGTGGCAGTCCATCGAACGTGCTCTGGACATCCAGCAGGATGAGGAGGGCCACTTCCCCGTTGCTTCTTGCTGCCTCCAGAGGGGAGATCATGTCTGCGATCGGGTCGGCTGTGTATCGGTGGCGACGGAAGCTTGCCTGTTGCTCCAGCAGGAATCCCACCGTTCCTGCAGCCCAGTTTAGCCGTCCTAGATCAATGGTCTCCATCAGCTTGCAGGGTGCTGAGGTCAGTGATACCGACCTGTAGGAGGTGATGGCCGTGGTTGTTCGCCCAGGCTTTCTGATGGGTAACAGCACCGCAGTCAGTCAAGTCTCCGGTAGCGAGCCGGTCTGCCAGACGTCATTCTGGGCCTCCAGGAGCTGGCGCCGGGCCCGCTTGTCCAGGTTCCGTAGCATCTGGAATGTGATGCCATCAGCACCTGGTGTACTGCGGCCCTTGGGTTTCGCCAATGTTGATGCCAACTTGTGCTCCCGGAGAGAGTCGTGCCAGAGGGCACCAATCTGGCTGGATGCCATGGCTGGATGGAAGCCACTAGGCTGCCTTCGGAATGGGTGATACAATGCAACGGCTGGTTGTGTGGCTCGGAGGGCTGTGAATCGGTCCGCCAGGAGCTCTGCCAGGGATGCTTCGCTGATGCCTAGGCATATGGCCACTGAGAGTACTGATTGACGTACCCCTGGGCCAGATAGCAGGGACCGCAGGAGCCTCCATGTTCGTGGACCACCATTGGCTAGGCTGAACGAGTTTCAGATCCCCTGCCAGCTCTGTCATTGTCGGCGGTTGGCGTGTCGCCGACAGGCAGCATCGGTGCGGTTGTACTCGGTGCGACGTTCTGACAGCCGTGTTTTCAACGCTTGTCTTTCAGCTCGGCGTCTGGCAGCATAGAGGTTCAGATGTTCAAGCGCCGGTTGGTCTTCGGGCATGAGCGAGTGGGTGGTTGCCGCTTGAGCTGCCACTGCCACGCATGGGATGAAGTCCTTCTTCTCTGGTATGCAGGCGAGTTGTTTCCTGAAGGCTCCCCAGTAAACTGTGCTGAATTTCCTGGTACGAGTTCGCTTCCCTCCTACCAGGGTGATGGAGATCGGCAGGTGACCTGAGCCCCAGGAGTCTCACTGCGTAGTCCAGCTGTAGTTGGTTCCCTCTGTCTACAGGCTGACATCGACTGCCGTACATGTCGTGTGCGCTGCCTTTCAGACATAGATGAATGACCCGGTGTTCAGCACTTACAGGCCCAATCTGCAGAACACCTCCACCAAGTCCTTTCCTCGTTTGCAGCATCTGCAGCTTCCCGAGGCAGTATGATGCGCGTTCATGTCGCCGCAAAGGAGCTAGGAAGTCGCGGCCGAGAAGTGTGGACAGCTGCAGGAGGATTGAAGGGTCCCATTGTTGGCAGGGATGCACGTAGATGGAAGCCACTGTTGTATCCATGCGCCCCTTGGAGCCTGATGCTCACGGCACATCACTCCATGGGCCCTCCCGTCAGGTCAGCCACGTTGACCTCGGCTTGCAGTAGCTCACGACGTGCGTAGATGGCACAGCGTGTAGAGTCCTGGAGATGGTTGTTCTCCAGACAGGAGGCAGCTGTACAAGTAGGAAGGATATAATCTTTTGGAACGACGGGTGCTTCCCGCGACGTCGCTAGCGCCTTTGCATGACCGCGAAACCATCCTCAGAGGCTCTTACGAGGGGTCCCGGGGGCAGGAACATTTCCTTCCGGGGTGTGCCGTTTAGTAGGCTCCACTCACGTGCAAGTCCAGAGGAGACGTAGATAGAACTGTAGAGATGAGGGGGGGGGGGGTGGAGAATGGGTTGAAAAGGTGGCGTTGGTAGAACCGACGCAGTCGTGAAACGAGTGAATAACAGCTTTACCCCTCTCACCGTTCCCATACAGGGGGAGAGAGCGGGAGAGTGAAAAGACGACGTGAGAAGGCAAGAAAACGGCGATTGCGGGCAAACTGAAGGTACAGCATGATACTCTTCTGCTATTTCTGAAAAATAAACACCATGCAAAATTGTCAAGCGAGCAACTGACGCTGGCCATCCAGACGCAAAGGCGCATTAAAACACCGTAAGGCCTATGCGACACCACGGAAGCGGTCCCACGTCAGATCAACACTTCTGTGTCGGTCGCGGTAGCTTGACAGCTATGACATTGCTCGAGGAGGCGGGTTCAATTCCGACGGTAGCAGCCGCATTTCGACGGGAGTGACATACAAGAACGCTAGTGCACTTAGATTTAGATGCACGTTAAAGAACACCAGGGTGTCAAAGCTGACGCGGAGTCCGCTACTCTAGTGCGCCTCATAACCCGATCGCGGTTTTGACTATGGCAAGTCTATTAAAGTTTAACGCTTCTGCCACAATGCGATGTGTCATGTGAGGCAATGATAATGTTCAACCCTCTCAGAGATTATCAGTGGCGCACAACAACGCCTCAAGCAAACAATTATCCCTGTGTGTTCTGTGTACTACGCAGACTAACAGCAGTTGTGGACGCAAGGCAACGTTCAACATCAACTCAGGACTCTTGTATTGAACTAAATGCTAAAAAAATGCACATTCGCCGTCAACAGCACCGCCAATTATCGTCAATCAAAGCAAACAACGTAGAAAGCTTCGCTTACGTCGATTCCCACAGTGCGTGGGAAACTGAAAATTTATCTATACTATTCGCGGCAACCTCACCCGCGACTCCTCTAATGCGTACGTCTCTTGGAACGCGGCGTATGCAATAAAAAGGATATTGACCAAACTGAGACCCCTTTCTGCATTCGATTGAACAATCATCGGGCAAACCAAATCTTCCCGAACCAAACCTTCCAATATCCCGACATGCAAACAAAAACAGCGACGATTTTGGCACATCTAACGTAATTTTATTGCAAGATGGGTTTACCGGATCACGGAAACGGGAATTAAACTTTATATTTAAGTTGAACACATTCAAGGCAGGCTTGAATGAAAACGATGGTAATCTGTCAAACCTGCAAATATTGATCACCACGAATGAGCCGTCCAGGGTCAAGAAAGCCGCGCCTTGGGGTCTCGACACAGTGCAGCTTACACGCCGCCCAGCGCTTGCACATACCGCGCTGCGGGGTATTGCGTCCTTTGTCTTCTGCGTCCTTTGCATCTCTTTGAAAGGGAAGCTTTCTTTGCCCCTTCCTTCGACTTTTGCACTGCTGCTGCTGCTAGACGCCGCGTCGAGGGGTGGCTGAGAGCTCACGGCAGGGGTGCGGGAGGCGAGATAGGCGACGTCAGCGACGTTTCGGTAATGCCCTCTGGCGCGCCCTACGTGGGCGACGCCACAATGCCCGCTGGTCGACGTTTAGGCGTGACCCCCCCCCGCAAAAGCATTGCAGCAGCTGCCGCGCTTGTCTCCGTGCTTACGCGCAACAGCAACCACAGTTCTGGGAGCAGGTGGGGAGAACGTTGGGAGCGGGAGTAGAGAGAGAAGACGGGGAACGGGTACAACCGGATCTCGTACGGACGCAGTCGGGAAACGGAACATGACACGGGAGAAAGAAAGTGCGTCGTCAGAAAGCATTGCTTATTTGAGCTCTCTTCAGTAAAGAACGAGTGAATTAATGACACATGTGTACTACGTAGACAAGCACAAGTGCTGCAGGCAAGGCAACATATAACATGACATCACCACTTTTATATGCCGTGAATGAATGCAAACAGCACAGAAAGCTTCGCTTCCATCGATTCCCACAGCGCGTGGGATGTATCTGTTTACAGCGAAGCTGTATATAGCTATCCATACACAGCTATATAGCTGTATATAGTATATAAATAGGGCTATCCTCCGGCGGTGCCGTCTACGCGACGCGTCGACACGAAAAAAATTGCGTCTCCAGTTTCTCGCGAATGCTCTGTAGCTCTGAACATATTAAAAAAAAAAAAAACGAAGGAAAGCAAATCAGATAGGCAGTTTCTGAACAACCCACACGTCAAGGTGCACATTCAGTCGTGTCCACAAGGGAGGGAAGATGAAAGCCACAACCAATGGAATGTCGGGAGGGGTGACAGGGCTGACACGTTAACAAGGAGCATGCGAGAGGTCGCAGCTGCCAGGAGAGTGTTTTTTTTTTCTTCGCCGCAACTTTTGTGCGTTCAATTCAATTAGTAAGCACAAGTAATTTCCCCTATGTTGTCCTTGGTGTCATTGTTTGTTGGCTTCTTATTATATTATTAATAAAAATCGGGGCCCTCGGTTAACCCCTTCTTCTCGTTCATTACATAACGAGGGTCTCGAATCCGGCAACATTGATGCCGTCAGGTAGGATGTGCGGGTTTATTGACCAGTTGCCTTCAATCAAAAAGATCACGTACTCGTGACGCCTGCGCCAGAAAGGATGCTCCACATCCGCCGCCAAGGTAGGTCAATTGGTAGAGCATCGCACGCGTAATGCGAAGGTGCGGGATCGTTGCCCCCCTGTGACAAGTTGTTTTTTCATTTCCATTAATTTATTGTTTGTTTATTTCATTTATGCAACAGAAGTAATGCCCCCTATGTTATCCTTGGTGTCAGTGTATGTTGGCTTCTTATGATAGGACTATATATATATATATATATATATATATATATATATATATATATATATATATATATATATATATATATATATATATATATATATATATATATGTATATATATACACACCCCGGCCCATACCTTCATTTCAAAAGTAGCCATTCACGACACTGCAAGCCAGCCATCCCGTATTCAGAAGCCCATCGGTACCGCCGCATCTGGCCTGACGGGACGGATTTCCAAAGTCATGCCGAGGAACTCAAAACGGCCCTGGTGGCGACGGACTACCCGGAAAGTATTGTTCACGCTGCTATATGCTGAGAACAAGCCTTAGACAGAAATGATATTTTCTCTGGCTCGAAGCCACGCCATCCTAAAAATCAAACCAACTTTTTCCTCACTTAGCCGTGATTACACTACCCCTGTTATCATCGTTGGAGACTTCAATGTGCACATTTCAGAACCAGACAAGAAGAAATGGTTCATTCAATTCGTCATAAGAGTTTGGCTTGAAGTGCCGCACCAATCCAAGCCACTCAACTATTCAACAACGGTCGTGTATAGATTTAACTTTGGCCAAGATTCTATCTAAGGTTCTAACCGAAGCAAACAGTGTATATCATAATAATCACAAAGCTATATCCACCGCCGTTTCCATATAATGAAAATAAATACATGTACTCTTGTATAACCCTGTGGGATGTGCTACAACTTCGCTGATCATTTCACCTTAACAGAGTGAAATGGCTCCTCAACTTTTCATTTTTTTTATTTTTGCGAATTTTATTTATTATTACTGTTCTTTCTACACATTCTGCTAATGTTGCAGCGCCTTTGCTTGATCAGAACACCACATAATGGCGTGCGTGTTCGTCAACCACGTGGAAGCACGCGTAACGAATTCCTTTTCTTATGCCTCTCACTTCCTGACCCTTTGACACTCGTCCTGGGGAAAGTGTCAAAGACCCGAACACTGCCAACGATGAGGGCTGTGACTCCGTTAATGCGTGGTGATTAACCCTGTTACCAACGGGTAATCTCTTTAGTCCCCACCTCTCTCGCACACTTTCTTCGTCTTTTCTCTCTTCTTTTCTCTTCTTTTTCTTCTTTTGTCTCGTTTCTTTCCTTTCGTGTTTCTTTAGTTTGTTTCTCTATCTGCCTATATGAAGAGGCTGTGGTGCGAGAATTTACTGTAGCCCTTGAAGAAGGTCGGACCACCGACCGAAACTGTTGGATAAATAAACAAAAGGTAACCGCGAAGTTGTGCTTCTGATCTTTCTAAACACGCTTGGCCCATTGAAAAATCCAGTCACCGTGCATACGTATATGAAGGATTTAGTTCTTCAGATACGGTGGGTAATAAATTGAAAGAAGGGCAGGCGCACGTAGACAAGCTAAAAACAAACATCTAATTTCCACGTTTCGGCCGGTGTTCTGCCTTCACCTAGAGTGCGATTGCAAGCGTCCAGAGCTCAATTTATACGTTTTTTTTTTTTTTGTAAAAGTGAAGCAAACTTTAAAAAAGAATAAAAAAATGTATGGCGTGACGAATACCAACACGCGTACATTCAGTGGCGTCCCTAACGACGTGCGGAATATAAGATGGAAAGACGCAGCAGTGGAATGCAGGTCCCATGGTATCGTGGAGTGTGCGACGGGTCGCAACTACTAGAAGCATGTTTCTCTTGATATTGGTTGTTTGAAGTTACTGCAACTTTTTTGAGACCACGAAGACGGTCAATACACCCCCACCCCCGCCTCTCGCCTGGCTTTATGACACCCAAACTAACCTCTAAGTTAAGCTAACTGCATTCCCTTTCATTCTTTGAATGACATGTGGTATATATATATATATATATATATGTACATATATATGTAACGACGGGAAGCTTGACCAACGACGCGACACGGCGGGCTGGGACGACATGTTCTCAATGTCTAGCAATGACTTCTTGTGTAGTTAAGTCTATAGTAAACTGGTTTATTAATCATGATATTTATTATACTCCTTAATAATGACTTTATTCTGCACGTTATCGATTGTCGCAGTCGATACTAATCCCTATTCACTCATTCAATACGTAACAAGAAGTCACCTTAAGTTTCCAATTGCGGGGCCTCCTCTTGCACAGCACCAAGAGTTTGTAGTTTACCGCGGCTCTGCAGGCGGAATACAAGTAGGCTCCGACAACCTAGCAGTGGCCCTTCCTAGCCGCAGTACATTTGCATGCTTCTGGTATGACACGGCTGCGAACAGCCCTCTTGCAGTTTACACTCCAAGGAGACTCACCGAGTCGGAATAAACATCGCCAGATAGCGAAAACCACAAACGCACTGCCGACGCAGTGAAGACTGCTCGGCAGTGTATACTTCGGTAACAGTACACCTGTAGGGAAGAAAACGCGCCCTCCGGCTTTCCTGTCCACGTGGGAACCAGTCGCGCGTCCAGCCAGCACGCCGAATTTACGAGTCGCCACCCAGAAGCACCGGCCCGTGTGCCACGGCGAAGACCCCCAGTGTGACCCGGGGTCGGAACCGCTAGCGGCCAGACCCTGAAGCAGCGATTGCTGTTTGTGCTTTGCAGGCGCACGCTGACAGCGATGAACCTGACACTGCGAGAAGGACAATGGCGATAAAAAGCGACTGGAGCGCACATCGCGCGGACTGCGTCTGTTCACACCACGGCGACTGCAGCGCGGAAGGCCTCCCTCGGCCGCTCGCGCAACGCGCGGAACTTGGGTGGTCGTTCCCGTGAGAACAGAGCTCCTGCCGCCGCGCGCGGTATACAGGGAGCCCCGCGGTTGCGTTACGAGGCCAGTGTTTGGCGGAAATCCGACTGCCGAGGAAAGAGAAGATCGAAACGAAACGTACACTTGCCGTATAAAACATTCAACGAATGAATGAATTAATGACATAATCAATCACTCAGTTAGCTAGCCAGTCAGTAAGTCATCAAATAATCCCACGCGTCAAGCGCATCCGGTATTTATACACGTCTCCATCCGTACATATCCAGAGTAACCATGCTCTCGTGCACAATCTGGGGAGGCACGCCTTCTTTGCGATGGATTTCGGAGCAGCGTTCGAAAATTTTCAAGTGCAGTGGCTGGCGTCTTGCGCCGGCTTCGTAACGGTGATAATTCGGTGAAGCACACACCGGCAACAGCTAAAATAACGACGTGTGCAAATATCTGCACCATTGCTAGTTTATACTTGTTTATAGAACATATGCGTTTACGAACATATTTAGCGTAACACTTTGGTTACAATCTGAACAAGGGCTGCGAACGGGCTACAAAACGTAAACATTTTAAATTGTGTCATTATAAAGCTGTTTACCGAGAGGGTGTGTCCCCTGGATGAGAGGAAATGGTCAAGTCCGCAGTGCGAGGTGTCGTGACCACGCTCACGCATCTCTGTACGTGTACTTGGATAACAAGTCGGAGTGGTACCATCGCCACCACAATGTCAGTCCGCGACCGTCGAACAAATTGCAAACGAAGATGTTTCGCATCGATAAATTGGCGTCTATGGTCGGTTACAAGCTAATAATGACGTTGTCCAACATGAACGCGATTGCGAAATTTGTGAACATGCGCCAACCAGTAAGTTTTGCTCACTGCCCTGATGGCAGTTGTTTTCGCGTGTTTAAGTCAACTATATCCCTACGTATCATTCTTTATGTCTCTGGTTTCAGCATGAAACCTGAGTCTCTGCATTCTGAACGCCTAGGGCAAATTTTATGGGCGATCTTGATATCACTGCTTAGTCATAGGTAACATTTTAGCTTGAAACATTTGGCTTTTATTTTCCGATTAGCCTATCATTTACATTGGCAGAGAAAAGGCATTAACCTGTGAGCGGAGTCCAGCAGGCTCTGCTCTCTTTACAGAGCTGTATGGCAGGTGCTTGCATTTTTGTTGGAGGAGCTTGTTTGTAATTCTCAGGTTGACACCAAAAGTAAGCGTTGGACGTCGTTTCCCGTGCCACTATAGGCAGCCGGACGCGACTTTTTTCCATTTGGAGGGCCGAGCATGCATGGCGAGTTCACGCCCAGAGCGATTTTGTCTTCGCGGCTGATTAGCTACGAGACCGTTCATCGATCGACAATGTTGTCGATCTCGTTAAGCACGGCAGACTTCAAGTATCCCCCAAATGATCGTTCTATCGTTCTTTTCGTGTACCGAAGAAGAACCGAACCATACAGAGTATATATATATATATATATATATATATATATATATATATATATATATATATATATATATATATATATATATATATATATCAGCAGCGGTGGCGTAGAGGTGGAGCATCCGCCTCGCGTGCAAGAAGGCCGTGGCTCGAATCGCGGTGCCGCGCAATTTTCCACCGGATTAAAAAACACAAATCCGCGTGTTGATAAAATTGCATAAACAGGCTTGTAGTGCATTCGGCCTGATCCCGGTGACCAGAACCGGTAACGCACTCCCTCAGCAGAGCAGGATTGGCTACCCTGGTGCAGTACTTGGTCACAAACACAACAACATATATATATATATATATATATATATATATATATATATACGCTGTCTCGTTCATCTAGGCGTAAGTCCTGCCATCTCCAACCTAACACTCACTGCTGACCTCGTTGGGAGCGTGTCTGCAAGCACAGCCGATCGGTTCATCGACGTATACGCAGACCAGGTATGTGAGCTGACTAAAGCTGCGACACGAGCCCAAGGACACAGCACCGTGTAAGGCTTCGAGATCTTCATACTCCGACAACGGTGCACCTTGGTATAGCACAGACCTCAAAATATCACCAGACAAATGTGCACCGGTGGCGTTTGCACACAAACAACTCACACCCTACGTCATTTCTAGGCGGAACTTGATGGAGAAATCTTACTGCACTGCAGGCTGTCTAAGCCAGGGTTGCGAGTTTGTCTTGCTTAAGAAGGGCATCAGGCAGAAGCAACTACTGCTGACGAACATCCAAAAAACACAAATTCCAACAGAAATTATATATATATATATATATATATATATATATATATATATATATATATATATATATATATATATATATTGGGACCTTTCCCAAGACCGTTCACGGTCTTGCGTCGCTACCATCGGAAAGACCGCGGACATTATTTTGTGCTACGAAGTGTAATTATTGCACCAACCTGCCTTCAGCCCAGACCTTTCGCATCACTACCTTCTCGGTGTCTGGCTCTAACCGAAGTGCACCTTGCAACAACAAGAGATAAAAAAGAAACCTGAGCTGTAATTTTCTTACCCTAAAGGGACTGACAACTGGCGAGAATGTGTTGTGGGGCGTTGATGGAAATGACATTACCATTATTTATAGTGATAGATTCCAGCACGCTGTTCGCGAAATAAGTAAGAATTATAATTTGAAATCGACAAAGCAAGTCTCAAATGCCAGTGAGTGGCGAGGCCTGGAAGTAAGATCATGGCACTTCGGATGTAGTCTATGTGACTACGTAAGTCGGTACTGATTAAGTGCAATATAATTATTGGTTAAAATTGCAGTTGCTATATTGTCGCCTTCGCCACCACTTCGAAATGGTCCTTACGTGGTATCCCCACTTTGCGACGTCCTCCTGGCACGTCAAATAGCACTACCAAGCTCAGTTGTAACTCTGCCCAACAATCGAGCGTGGCTTCCTCGCCTGAACTTTGGTTCGTGTCTGCAAGTGCTTTCTGCAGGTGTATCTCTCGCTGCGCTGTCCCCTTTGGAAGACTGCGGAGTAGCTGCTCTTACGCCCGAACCGCGATTCGGCGCTGCTGCAGCCTCTGCTTTACGCAACGACAAGTTTACGCCAATGATCGCTACTGATCTACGACCTGCTTACGCCGACGCCCTTCGCCGCATTCTGATGTCCTATGAAGATATCTTTGATTTTGGCAATCGCCCGCTAGGTCGAACCAGTGTCGTCACCCATCCAATCCACACTGGTGACGCTCCTCCTGTACGCCGGCGGCCCTACCGTGTGTCTGCGGCTGAACGCCAGGTGATCCAAAGGCAGGTGGACAAAATGCTCTCCAAAGATATTGTCGAGCCTTTCTGCAGTCCCTGGCCGCCACATGTCGTTCTGGTTAAAAAGAAGGACAACACCTGGAGATTTTGTATCGATTACCGTCATCTTTATAAGATTAACAAAAAGGACGTGTATCCATTTCCGCGTATTGATGACGCGCTGGACTGCTTACACGGTGCGAGTTATTTTTCGTCGATTGATTTGCGCTCTGGCTACTGGAAAATCGCAGTGGTTGAACGAGATCGCGAAATGACCGCCTTCGTCACCCCAGATGGTCTCTACCAATTTAAAGTGATGCCTTTCGGACTGTGTAATGCCCCTGCTACCTTCGAGCGCATGATTGACTCTCTTCTGCGCGGATTCAAATGGACCACGTGCCTCTGCTACCTTGATGACGTCATTGTTTTTTCACCGACGTTTGAGAGCCACCTCCACTAACTCTCAGCTATTCTTGCTGTTCTACGACGAGCTGGCCTACAACTAAGCTCTGCAAAGTACCATTTCGTCCACCGCCAAATACGAGTGCTTGGTCACTCGGTTGACGCTGCTGGCGTCCAGCCTGATCCTGAAAAGGTTCGTGCCGTTGGTGAGTTTCCTCTTCCGCGTTCTTCTACCGATGTCCGAAGTTTCCTAGGCCTGTGTTCCTATTTTCGGCGATTTATCCAGAACTTTGCCGAAATCACTCGCCCTCTCACAGACCTCCTCAAAAAGGACGCTACTTTTCGTTGGGGACCCGACCAGGCTGCAGCGTTTTCCACGCTTATCAGTCGCCTTATCAATCCACCCGTGTTGGGTCATATTGATCCGCATGCCTACACTGAAGTTCATATGGAAGTTAGCGTTCGTACCACGCGTTATGCCATAACGCGGGCCCTCCCTACGAGCTGCGCGACTGATGTGGCATGATTTTCTCCTCCATGAAGTGATCATCTTTCATGGTGCCCCACGTCAGCTACTGACTCATAGAGGCCGCTGTTTTCTTGCTAAGGTTGTCGACGACCTCCTTCGCTCTTGCTCCACGTCCCACAAGTTCACGACGGCTTGCCACCCACAGACAGACGGACTTGCCGAGCGTCTCAACCGTACGCTCACGGACATGCTCTCCATGTACGTGTCCGATGATCACCGGGATTGGGACTGCTCCTTACCTTTCGTGACGTTTGCATACAATTCATCGCGTCACAATATTACTGGTTATTCTCCATTCTATCTACTACACGCATGGCCGTGACCCACTCCTGCCTCTTGATTCGCTACTACGTTCCGATGCCAACGCTACCACGTTCTACGCTCACGAGGCCATTGTTCGCGCGGCCACAGCACGTCGCATTGCCCGTGATCGTCTTCTGGCGTCTCAAACTACCCAAAAGCATCGTTATGACAGTCGTCGTCGGCACACTCATTTCAGCCCTGGGTCACTTGTCCTGCTTTGGTTACCCTCCCGTCGCGTCGGCCTCTGCGAAAAACTTCTGCCGCGATACGTCGGGCCATACCGAGTTCTTCGCCAAGTCACCAGCCTCACATATGAGATATCACCAGGGACTTCGACGTCTTCTATCCCACCAAGAACTGATATCCTGCACGTTTCGCGGCTCAAGCCCTATAACTCGCACGCTGATTCGCCGCGCTAGAAAGGCATCAAGACGATGCTTCTGCCGCCGAGGGTTAATGTTACGTACGAGTTTGTGCGCTGTGGACACAATGACGTTGGCACATGAAGAGGAGATTGAAGTGTATCGAGCATCGGTTGATGGTGCTACCCTGGTCATTGAGGTTACACCCTTGTAACTGTATATATTGTAAATACATGTATTTTCTCCCCGTAACAATATTATTAGACGATTGCGCTTTATTCTATGCTTCAGAAATCAAAAGCGCACGTATGGCTACGGCAACACGCTGAACTGCGTATCACGTGTAAAAGCTTCGTTTCGCTTTCGATCCGATTGGTCTCGTTTTCCATGGTTAAATACCAAAGCAGTTGAACAGGAAGCCACGAAAACACATTATTGTTATCGCAGAAATACTTTAACACTTCAGAAAACATGAATCGCAGGAACATCGACTTGACAAACAATATCGTACTTTCTCACAATTACGGCCGCACTTGTCGTCTGCCTCCCCCTAGTGCCGGCCTATAATCGCTACCGCGCTCACCTATCACCGTTTTTCCAGCGTGCTTCCAGCGAACTACATCATCACATCAGATCGAAAAATTCTGATAAAAAATGTTCCACGTCGTCTTCCGCGTTACCAGTTCATGATTAGGCACTCTGAGTGATAAGCTTTCCATTGCATTGAAAGAAATAAGTACCACGAAAATTGATTGTTAATCCCTTTAAACAGCGAGCTCAGCTCTTTACGTACCAGTTCTTTAATGCAGCGTGTTCTTTTTAGACTCCACAGATTTTTTTTTAAAAGAAACCACCTGTGGCACGTACAATTCTAGTCCTTGAACCGTTTTACTCAAAAAAGGCGGACAACACTTCCAGGGGAAATCAAAATGTGTAATCGACTAATAAACAAAATTCACTAATTTAGTTTATTACCAGTTACTTACGGCTTATATTGCAATTTAGGAATTGTAGACGGTGAGCTTGCAAGGCATACCGACTTGTAACTGATTCTGAGAATGGCACCGATTCCAAGTTGTGCGCCGTCAAACTACAGAGCAGTCCACCTGGTGGTCTGCACATTTCGGCTACTATTGAAGTGCTAATTGGCTGGGCTGGGGTACCAGGGAAAGGGAATCAGGCGCCCTCAGTCAGTCTCCTTCTTGCTGGTAAAGCTCCAGACGATCAACGGCGGCCGGAATGACGCGTCTCCTAGGCGGACTCTTAAAGAATGAGCACGTACACGGCGACCATATCTACGACACAGAGCACGTCGTCAAGGCATCGTCGTCACACCTACGTCGTCATTCCGTACTCCTCCCTCCGTCGTCGTCACACTGTCGTCGTTATACAGTCCTCATCATTTCGAAATCGTTATCCCATTGCCAGCTTGCTGTCGTCGTCGTACCGCCTTCGGCTGCGCCGCCCAGAAAGCCGGCGAGCGTTCACGTATTAGAGATGAGCGTAGTATTTTAAGAGAGAACGCTAGAAAACATAATGTCACTGAGGGATAGAGAAACAACTTCATGTAGTCGCCAGCAGAACGACACCATGGCTAAATGGCGCCGTGACGCAGGCCCAGACGTCTTCTCAGTGGGTGGTCTCTATCCAACTCCAGCGCGTGTTACTCCCGCCGCCCTGACGGGCAACGTTTCGTCGGTTTCGCTCGGCCTTTGTCTTTCGAGAGCCGCCGAGACCTGCTGGATGGCCCAGGTTTGGCTTTCCTGGTCGTAGCATTCCGCCGCAGCCGTGAGTCGCGGCGGAATCGTTGTACTTGAAGCTTCGTCGGGGAACTTGGTGCAATCCCATAGGATGTGCGTCAGGCTGGCCCTCTCCCGCTGGCACACGCGGCACACGTCACTCACGTATAATTTCGGGTATAGATGAGTCATTAACACTGGGGTGGGTAAGGAACCAGTTTGCAATTGTCTGAACAGCACCGCCTCCGCTCGGCTCAGCCCCGGGTGCGGGGGTGGGAAAGTCCTTCGAGCCAGGTGGTGGAACTGTATAAGTTCGTTGGACGTCGTCATGCGGTCTTTGGCACTACACCACGTTGTACGGTCGGTTGCAGCGGCGCGGTTGGTTAGCGCTCGCGCCACTGCGTGTGCCGTCTAGTTGTGTTTATCGTGCTTCTCCGACGCATCGTTGCCCGCGTGCGCTGGGAACCACTTGATTCTAACATACCGATTCTCTCGTTGTAGGTCAGCCGAGCACAGAACGCGCACAGCCTCACCACACACTTTGCCCTTTGCATAATTCCGCACTGCACTTCGCCAATCGCACAACACCATCTGGCACCCGAGGTCGGCAATGGCCAGGGCAATGGCCACCTCCTCCGCCTGACACGCCTCGCAGACCCGTAAGCTCGCCGCTGCCCTCGTCGCGCTGGACGACCCCTCGATGACCGTAGCTACGAACGCCGCGCAGTCTCCCTGGTATTCTGCCGCATCCAGGAACCTTGCGTCTTCGTCCTTGGCGTGAAAGTCGATGAGGGCCTTGGCCCTCGCCGCTCTTCTCTCCTTGTTAAACTCCGGGTTCATGTTTCTCGGGATGAGGTCTACCCGTCCAGGACGATTTACTACTCGCCTTTTTCGCCCCAGGCGTGAAGCCCAAGTATTGAAGTATGCGCCTGCCGGCTTCGGTCATAGAGAGCCGCTCCAGCTGGGCGGTCCGTTGCGCTTCCGCAATTTCCTCGAGGGTATTGTGTACCCCCAGGCTCAGGAGCTTGTTGGTGTTCGTACACTCGAATAGTCCGAGCGCCGCCCTGTAAGCTCGGCGTATAAGGGCGTTGATCTTATTCTTTTCACCCTGCATCCAGTTGTGGAAGGCTGCAACGTAGGTGACGTGGCTGATTACGAAGGAGTGCACAAACCGAATCAAGCTTTCCTCCTTCATCCGGGCCTTGCGCATGGCGACCTGTCTGATGAGACGTACGTATTGCGTTGATAATCTTCGCTCTAAGGCGGGAAACGGTCTCGCCGTTTCCCCGTCGCTTGTCTATAATCATGCCGAGCACCCGGATTTTGTCGACCTCCGGGATCACTTGGCCGTTCTTCGTCACGATCTTGATGGCCTCGTAATCCCTCGGTTCGCTCTTGTTACGTCTGACGTACTTCGCTGGTAACACCAGCAGTTCTGACTTGCTCGGTGAGCAGATCAAACCGGAACCGTTCAGCTGCTCTTCGATCGCGTCGACGGCTCTTTGCAGCATGCTCTCGACGTGACCATCGCTGCTTCCCGGAACACACAGCGTTAGGTCATCGGCGTAGATGGTGTGCCGGACGCCCTCGACGCGAGAGAGTCGCTTGGCCACCCCGATCATAACGAGGTTGAATAACAACGGCGAGATGACCGAGCCCTGGGGGGTCCCAACACTGCCGAGCCTCTTCTCTTGGAGCCGTAGATCGCCGGCGCAGAGCTTCGTAGTCCGCCCCGTCAGAAAGTCCTTGATATAATTGTACGTTCTTGCGCCCATGTTAAGTCTGGACACCTGGGCTAGGATCGCAGAGTGCTTCACCTTGTCGAAGGCGCTCTGCAGGTCCAGCCCCAGAATGGCCTTGTTGTCTTTCGTTAGGGTGTCATCGTCAATGATATCTTTCTTCAACAGAATCATCGCGTCTTGGGTGCCGAGGGAACGCCGAAACCCGATGATCGTGGTGGGGTATAGTCCCGACTCCTCCAGGTAATCCTGCCACCTACACATGAGGACGTGCTCTAACACCTTGCCCACGCAGGACGTGAGCGAGATGGGCCGGAGGTTGTCCGTGTTCAGCGGCTTGCCTGGTTTGGGGATGAGGATGGTCTTGGCAGTCTTCCACTGCTGGGGCAGTGACCCCGCCCTCCAGCACTTGTTATAATAACCGGTGAGGTTTTCGATGGCCACATCGCTGAGGTTCTTGAGCGCTCTGTTCGAGATGTGATCCGGGCCGGCCGCCGACTTGCTGTTTAGTTGGTGCAGGGCTGCTCGAACCTCCTCGACGCTGATCTCGCGGTCGAGCTTCTCGTTGGCTTGACCGCCGTACTCGGGATGCCTTTCCATGGGTGCAACCGGAAGGTACTTGCTGTCTATGCGTCTGATTACTTCGGTTTCCCCGTTTTCCTTGATTGCTCTGTCAATGATCTTTGCGAGGCGGTCACGTTGGTGGGATTTTGTTTTAGCCTCGTCGGGCAGATGCCGCATCAAGTTCCACGTTTTGCCGCAATGCATCTTCCCGTCCGCAGCGTTACAGATTTCGTTCCATTGTTGCGTGCAGAGCAGCCGACAATGGACTTCGATGGCGCGATTCAGCTACGCCACCTTCTTTCTTAGGCGCCGATTTAGTCGCTGCTTCTTCCACCTGTTTAGGATAGATTGCTTTGCTTCGATTAAGTGGGCGAGGCGGCTGTCAACCTTGTGGACCTGCTCATCCGTTTCTATGATTTTGGTCGCCCTTGACTTTCCCCGCGATGTGGGCTGACCATTCTTCCATGTTCACGATTTCCTCCATCTCCGTTGGTAACAGGCTATGGAAGGCATCCCAATCCGTAAAATTGTGTTTTCTGGTGTCCTCCGAGGCCTTGACCTCCTCCGGTAGATGACCTCTACGATGTAGTGGTCGCTGCCGAGCTCTGACCCCGTCTTGCGCCAGGAGATATTTCCCTTCTCGTCGTTCTTCACGAACGTGAGGTCCGGGGTCGTATACCTGGACACAGAGTTCCCAATCCTTGTAGGATCAGTCGGGTCTGTGATGAGGATGAAGCCCAGGTCTATTGTGTCTTGGAACAGGTCTCGCCCCTTGGCCAATTGCTTGTTATATCCCCATGCCGGGTGTGCCGCGTTGAAGTCCCCGCAGGCGACGAGCCTGTGAGTCCCCGCCACGGTGCTGGCTCTGTGAAGGAGCGTCTTGAATTTTTGCTTCCAGTGTGAAGAGCTACTGCAGACGTTAAGCAGAAAGGTGCTGTTCTTTTGTTTCTTGCCCGTACCGACCTCGATGAGAGTGTATTCAATTTTACTGTCGTGCAACTCGTGCTCACTGAAGGTGAGTCCCTTGCGAACCAGTGTACATATCCCTCTACCACCGCTGACCTTCGGACACTTGGCGTATACCCGATAACCGGGTAGCGATACTGCATCAGTGCGAGTCTCTTGTATCATGATTATATCGGGCTTGCGTGCTACTTGTGTTATGTATTGCTGCAAGACTGCGCTCTTGCTAGCGAAACCGTCACAGTTCCAGTGCCAGGTCACGAGACCCTTCACTGCTGTAGTTGTTGCTGTTGCTGGAGCGGCCATGATTGTTTCTGATTGTACTGCTGCTGCGTTATTTGTTGTATTGCATTCGTTAACTGCTGACACGTCCGCTCGATGGCGGCGAACCTGTCGTTAATCATCTTGGTGAAGGTTGTCTTAATATAATCTTCGAGCCCGTCGAGGTGTTCCTCGATTTGGTCGACCTTGTCTTTGAGGTTGTCCACCCGGTCGTTGAGCTTGCGCTCCTTCAGGTTCTCGATCGCTCGTCTCTTGGGTGCCGGTTGCTTCTCAGAGGATGTTGGTGGTACAGCGCTGCTGATGCTGGGTGTGGGTTCACATGATACCGATTGGGGCGTTTCGTTATTGGTGGAACGGGTCGTCAGAAGCTTCTTGATTTCCGCGATCTCGTTTGCCATCTTGCTAATAGTGGCCTCTTGCCTACTGACTTTCGTCTCGAGCTCGTTGTTTTTGCGCCGGAGTGCCTCGTTGGCTTCCTTCAACGTCCTCATCGCCTCGTCTACCCTCGTCTTGCTGCTGTTGTTGCCATCGACGGTCTTGCTGGTGCTAATGGTCTTGGTCGTTGCGTTCGTATTGGAAGTGGTGGTGGTGGTACCCCCATGTGCTTTCTTGGCACCGTGCCTTGCTGCATCGGCCCAGCTCACGTGGTCACGTGACTGTGATCGTTTACGGCTAAGGCTACGCTGTCTACTCGCGCTGGCCCTGCGCTTCGAGACGGAACGTGACGCGCGGCGACCAGCTGGGCCGGCAGGTGTTGCGGTTGCTGACATCAGCGATGGAAATTCCTCAGCTCTCAGAGACGCTCATTGTTGGTGCTGCGCTTGTTGTTCGGCCATCTTGCGCTCCCATTGCCTCTTTGTAACTACGTATGGGACCTTATACCTATTCTTGCAAACCTTGTCACCGGTCAGATGTGGCCCTCCGCACAATTTGCAAGTGGGTGTACATCTATGGCCTTCCTTGGGGCCAATGGCCCCGCAAGCAAAGCAAGCCCTCACGTGAGGGTTTGGACAAACGTCGCGGCGGTGGCCCACCTTTCCGCACTGCTTACATACATCGAATTGTTTTCGATATAGGCTGCACTTGGTGAGAACGGGACCATAGCACACGTAATTTGGGACCTTCAGGCCCTTGAAAGCCACGATGACTGTGGTCGAGCTACCAATCCTCTTCGCGCCAAGTGCCAAGGGATTTCTCGAGTTAACAATGTTCCGGTCGATTGCGGCCATGGAGTGCTCTATTGGGATACCTCTAATAACGCCTTTAACGGTGCCATATGGCGCGGTTTGATATGCGCCAACCATGTGTTCCTTGCCACCAATGCAGATCGATTTTATCTCGGCGTAACGTGAAGCACGTATATCGTCGGGGGTACTCACCACCATGATGTTTTTTGCAAGTTGGAGCAGAAGGTGTCCGCTGCTCCATCCTCCCTTGATACCTTCGCCGCCGTCATGGTGGCCGATGCCACGGTGGCGGTCTGAGTCTGGCGGTCTGAGGACTCCCCGAGGCCGCACTATCACCTTGGTCTCCTCCCTCGGTAGAGCGTCCGGCATCCTTGCTGCCCTCGTCACCGAAGCTTTCACGTTTCTGGCAAAGTTCTTCGTCGTAGGTCTTGACTGGCGAGCGGCAGTCCCCTCGCCGGCCAAGGTCTTTATACGCCGGCCTAAGTGCGACCAGCCTACATCGTCGTTGAATTCCTCCGAAGAAATTTCTTCCCCTTGAACTTCAACACACATCTGGCTAACGCCGGAATTCGCCGGGTCCCAAACAATGGACGTCTCCATCCCGGTCGACATGTTTGTACAGCCGCCGCCCGAAGACGACGGCTTTACCCCGCAGAGGTTAGGCTTGGCTATGGGCAGTTCCAAGCTGTTCGATTAGGCTTAGCGGAACGGCGCTGGCCTCCACGGAAAGTCCCGCGAAATTGGCAAAATATCGTACCTTTTGGTAGCCACCGGTACCGGTTGATGACCCGCACTCTCACGGACACAGTAGTAATAGTTATACCGCGGTAAAAAATAATTAGCACTGCAAAACTGGTCATAAAATCCGGAGCCGATGTGAGCACGTACGTACTATTCTTAATAATTTCACTGAAATGTCATGGAATAAGCAGGACATTCAGCCCACAAGCTCTTCGGCGAGCTCGAGATTGTTAGTGAAAAACGCCTAGCCCACAACACAGCTAAGGTTTAAACGTTCGCGTTACACCCTTGTAACCGTACTGTGAGTTTACTGTTGTTTTTTTCTTTCTCCATCTTTCTCTCTCTACATATTTATGTAGATAATTCTGTAGGCCCTACACGGACCTTATGGTTATCGATTGTGGGCTGTTCAGCTCGCCTATAATTTGCAGTGCCTCCTCCTCATGGTTAGCACAGGTCCTATAGCAGTGCACTGATAATTCTCCAGAAATTTATTGATGACTGAAACGCTTATCCTCATATTGAGTCCATCTCCCGTCAGAATAAAAGGCTTCAACCGTTGGATGTTGAACAGCCACTTCGCGAGTCGATAGCTGTAGCCGTAAAGGACGGCAGCCGTTCCGTGTTTATAGCGGCAATTCACTGGAGGCAGTAAAGTGTGTCGACGCGTTCAATGCGCTCAGGGGAACCCGGCAGAAAACACACATGAACCGCGAAGGTACGGCCGAGGCTAGCGTGGAGGGCGGTTTGCACATGCCAGCGGGGACGTATATGCACACTTTGCGGTTGTCCCGCGTCGCGCTGCGCATTATGACCGAACGTGTTCGGCTCGATATGCGTATGTGCGCTTCCAGCGGAGATTACTAGGTCCTCGGTTATTACGGGAGGCGCGCAAGAACAAAGCGTCTCCGCATGCACACGATGCGTGTCGGGCAGGCATGGCTCATAGACGGCTGCCGCAGTCGCGTTCCCGTCCGATAGGAGGAGGCGGACGGGAGGAGATTGCCGGCGAACAAAAAAAGAAAACGAAGAAAGGAAGGAAGTGACGGCCAGCAGCGCGTTGCTGAGGCTCGGGCTCCGGTGCAGATCGGGGAAGGGAGGAAAAGAGGAAGACGGCAGGAGCTAATAAATGCAGCGCTGGGCCTCTGCAGCCGCGAAGCGGTCTCGGTGTAGCGGTGCCATCGGTGCACGCACGGTCTCTCCCCACCTCCCTTCTCGTGCTCGCTCGGCAAACGTTTCTCCCCACCTCCCTCTCTCGCCCAGAAGCTCTTCCTCCTCCCACTCTGCGCGGCGGCGGACGCGCCAGGCGTGGGAAAATCGCAGCTGTCCGCCGGCGCGCGCGTTCGATTCGCGGGCTGGAGCCGCACACCGGTGGCGAGAGAGCGAGCGGGGAGGAGGAGGCAGTCTGAGGCTGGCGCTCACTCTCCTTACGTTCCCCTCCAATCCCTGTTCCATGCAGCTCGCCTGCTTCGCGCGCGCCGACCCCGGGCAACTGCTGCGCACCGAGGCCGCGACTATATGGAAGAATTTCCTACAAATTTTACTAAACGGAAGCCTGGCGCTAGCGTCCACGGAAGGTGCAAGTGTAAAATTATGGCGGTTCAGCTAGCGTGGGAATGACAGGCACTATACGTTTATTTACAGTATTATGCAGTGACGGGCGGCATGCAGTGTACATGACGATCAACTGCGAGTATCGCAACTTTCGGTTTGCAGGTGATATTGTGCTGTTCAGCAACACTCATGATGAATTGCAACAAAATATTGAGGACTTTAACCGAAAAAGACTACGAGTAGAGTTGAAGATTAAAATGCGCAAAAAAAGGTAATGTTCAATAGCCTGGCAAGGGAACAAAATTCCTGATCGCCGGTAAGCCTCTAGAGTCTGTGCAAGAGTACGTTTATCTAGGTGAACTATTCACAGTAAACCCCGATCAGGAATTGGAAACTTACAGAAAAATAGAAATCGTTTTCAGTGCCTATGGCAGGCACTACCCAGTCCTGACTGGGAGCCTACCACTGTCATCGAAAAGAAAGGTGTAGAATCATTCCATTGTACCGGTGTTACCATATGGGGCAGAAACTTGGGAGTTAATAAAGAAGTTCGAGAACAATTTAAGGACCACGCAAAGATTGGTGGAACGAAAAATATCAGGCGTAACGTTTAGAGACGGGAAGGGAGCGGTGCGGATCACAGAGCAAGCGGGGACAGCCGATATTCTAGTTCGCATTAAGAGAAGAAAAAAAAATAAAGCTGAGCCGGCCATGTAATGCGAAGGGTAGATAACCGGTGGACCATTGGAGCTTCAGAATCGGTGCCAAGGGAAGGGAAGCGCAGTGGAGGACGGCAGAAAATGAGGTGGGGTGGTGAAATTAGGAAATTTGCAGGCGCAAGTTGGAATCAGCCACTGAAAGACAGGGATATCTCTGGAAGAGGTTGTCGTCCTGGTAGTGGACATAAAAATAGACTGCTGCTGATGATGATACAATCTTACGAGGAAAAAAAAACGCACTGTGGGAATCGATGTAAGCGAAACTTTCCATTCTGCATGGATGATTTGATTGACGATAATTAGCGGGGATGTTGACGGCTAAAGCTTAATTTCTTCAACGTTTAGTCTAACACGAGAGTGGTGAGTTGATTTTAACATTACCTTGCGCGCACCACTGCTGTTTGACTGTGTAGTACACAGAACACACAGGGAGAGTTGTTTGCTTGAGGCGTTGATGTGCGCCATATTTTATAACCTCTGAGAGGGTCGAGCATTGTTGCCTCGCATGGCACATCCCACCATGGCAGAAGTATTGAACTTGAATTGTATTATGGGGCTGTACGTGCCAAAACCTCAATCGGTTTATGAGGTAAGCCGTAGTGGCGTACTGCGGATTAATTTTGACACCGTGATGTTATTTAACGTGTCCCGAAATATAAGTGCACATGCGTTTTCTTTTTCGTCCCCGTCGAAATGCGGCTGCGGCGATTGGGATCAAATCCACGACCTCTAGCAATGCCATAGCCGCAAAGCTAACGCGGCGGGCGCAGAAGTGTTGATGTGACGGTCGACCGCTTCCGTAGTGTCTCCCGGACCCTGCGGTGTGCGCTTTAATGAATGCGGCTCTGCTTCTGCGCGCCCTACGTAGTTTGTCCGCATGAAATATTTGCATGGTGTTTATTTTTCAGAAATAGCAGCAACGTACTGTACCGTGCCTTGAATTTAAGCTTATCTAGTTTCCAGAAAACCGCTGTGTACGGTTTCCTTGCCTTCTTACGTCACCCCCCTCTCCGTTGTATGAGAACTGCCTCTTCTCCTCCCTCCTCTCTACAGTTCTATCTGCGGCCCCTCTGGACTCGCACATTAGTAGAAAGGTGAGCGCTGCAGCTTCTGCAGCTGTCATGAGGCTAATTTGGCGACGCCGAGGGAGCTCCAGAGCGCATTGTGCACATTCGACTGGGCAACGTACAAAAACAAACTTCACAATACGGGGTCAGAAGAATTGGTTATGGGAATTTATCGTGCGCTTTTCTTTCTTTTCTTGTCGAAAAAAATCTGGAATTGCCATTTTCGCTCCTGCTCTAGACTGGTCATTCCCAATTAGGATTTGGGACTACTTATTCGTATTTCAGGCTGAATTTCTAGCTGTAGTATTAGCCTTACGTAAGCTAAATTCATCAATATCGGCGGTAGTGATAATAACGAATTCTTTATCTTTGTGTAAATCTTTCACAACAAATAGTGGTGCTAGCCTTTTACGTACGCTTCGTTTTCTAGTGACTGACCACATAAACTTAATTAGATTACTTTGGGTGCCTGGCCATTGGGGATTGTGCATGAACGAGATGGCTGAAAGACCCCCGAGAGCGGCCCTCAATGGCCCTGCGCTGTCATAACTTCCGGCATCAGCTTACCTAACTACTATTAGATGCAGGAGATATGGAATTGTTCTATACTTTTTGTATCCAGCGATAGCAAATTTTCCAGAATATCGACACCTCCTATTCCCTTGGCAGGAAAATTCCTTTCACACCAGAAAAACTGAAGTAATTTTTACCCGGTTACGGCGTCGAACAACATTATTCAAACTTTGTCGTCACAGGGCTCGTCTGGCATCCCACACTCTGTGCCCCTTCTGTGCAGTAGATTTAACTATCGATATTTTTTTTTATTCTGCCGCCGTTTTTCCGCTTTAAGGAAAAACATTTTCGAACCAACGTTCACGCCACTTGGTTTAAATTTCTCCATTTTAATTATCCTTTCTCTAGGAGCCTTCTCTCTTGGCAACTACCACAGGGATGTCTGCTCAGCCGTGGAGGAATTCATAGTTGTTTCACGAAGTTTTTACTAAGTTCTTCAAATATTATTTTTATCCGTTTCAACATGACACTTTTACCAGTTTTTGTACCACCAACATATTCCTAATGCCATCCAAATCTCGCCCAAGCCCTTGCAGCGGGTACGCGCCATCGAACAAAGAAATGCAATCCAATACTATCCAAGATTGCCTCCCTCCCCCCCCTGACACGCCAGTCATTTCGCGCTCCCATAATATGGCACGCCCCCTGCCCTTCTTTGGATGCTACCCACAGTCGGCGCCTGCTCAGCGGCAAAATAGTAGAGAGGGAGAGCAATCTTTTTATGCAAGACTGTGCAGCGGAGTAACATTTCGCTGACATGTCCATGGGGAGCTCTGTTCCCTGGTCGCGCACGGTTTCTTAACGAGTTCAAGAGGTGCTGCAGTGCCCCTTCGAAGTCGGCCACTGCGATAGTTGGAATCTGTTGCAAACACGTTTTTCTGCCATTGTCGGTAGCCGTACTCTTGGTTCGTGCGCCAGATCGTACCGTGAGGCACCGCGGAGGAACGTGTGTCCGATGCGCTTTCGATGCGGTGACCGCGCCGAAGTCCCGGCGGAAAATTATTCGTTGCGTACCGCAGTGAAATCGAGGACGCGCACTTGGACGCGGATATCGCGCGGCGTGAACTAACGGACGCGCCGCGATGCCGGAAATGTGCGCCTTCCGTATGGCTACCCCCGCAACGAGCTATTACTCGAAGTTAATCCAGATCGCTTCGCTGCGGAGCCTCTCATAGTTAACCCTGACCATAACACTTAAGCGACGAGGAGAGCAAAAAGCGACAGGGACGGTAGCGCACCAGCCTTCTCCTTCTTGACCATGAAACCAACCAGCTTGAAAGTCTGTATTCCTGGGTCTCCCATACTTAATCTGTTGTTTCGAAAGCTTGAAGAGACAAAAAATTTAAGCTGTATTAGTAAATTATCATTTTACAATACAAAAAGCACTCTTAACACGAGAGAAGGCTGGGTAACCCAGAAAACACGCAAGGATAAACGACGGGTGACGACACCGCCTTGAAGTTTCCGCAGTAGCAAGCCGTGACGGCATGGATTTCTACGGCGTCAACTCTGGCCTAAGTAATCTTTTATTGGGAAATATGGACTACGTCGTGCTCTGAAGGAGCCGACGACTGATCTTAGTTTGTTCTAAGAACATTTACTAGGCGGTAACGACCTAAGTCTATTAATATATATATATATATATATTGAGAACCATGATGTCATGACTGACGTACTGGCGCTGATCTTTTGCTGCGGTATTAAACAATAAAGGACTACCTTCATTTTCTTGTCTATTTATGAGCCTATTACTGCGAAATATTAATAAAAAAAATTTGAAACACTTCGTTATCATTGCAAACATGTGTTTATGTTTATAGTGTGCCTTTAACAGCACTCTGCCATTAAATCATATCTGGCGTTTCATAGTGGCGTGGGCACCGCAGCAAAATTAAAGAATGAAAATAAACCCTTTGTCATCGGCGCATTGTACAAGTATATCGATGACGCCAGTAAAGTTTCGTTCGTTCTCCGTCCTCGCTTCACCGTTGGAACTTGAAGCTTCTCGGACGATGATCGGCAGTTGTTGATCAAACGCAGACAGGAAGCGATGCAGATCAGATGTACAAGAAATATTTATACGCAAACTTTTCTATATACATGGCAGGTAAAACAAATACATTACAAAGTTGAACAATTGGGAAACAAAGTCTCACTCTTCGACTGTCTCAATGACTGTTAGAGCCCAGACTCGTTTTAACGTACATAGCACGGAGCCTCACTGATCTATCAGCAATCCTGATTTCAGCCAAGTCTAACGTACATGGTACGGAGCCTCACTGATCTATCAGTAATCCTGATTTCAGCCAAGTCTGAGGGACAGCATGTCGTCCCGATTTTTTATAGCCCAAATATACAAAGAAAAAAAAGGCGGTAGGGCCGTTGGCCCGTCCCACAGGTTCAGTTGCCAATCAGGGTCAACCGTTTGTTAAGCCACAACCCACAGGGATGGGCTTACTCTTAAAAATAAACATATTGGAAAACAAAGCTATTTTCCTTCTTCGCCAAAACTCCGTTGCCCTCTCATTTCTCCGTAGTTAGTGACGGGCTCAGCAAAACACGCCAGGCCCGAACAAGTTATCGCTAGACCGTTTCAAATCCCAACGGCGTCTAGGCCGCAAATGTCTCGGAAGCAGGGGCATCGATACCACGTAGTGCGGCCGTACTCAAAGTTTGTCCGCGTGGGAGACTTATGGCCCTCCTTGTCCTTCAAACTTATTGTCTACAAGACAAAGTTCTCCGAGTGCGTGTTTCCAAGACGCCGTCGTCCGAATGCACTCTACGTGTGCACCGCATTCCTACAGCGTGCACTGTAAGCTGGCCTTCGACACCACACCGGCAGTCGCACCCAACAACAAGGCTGGCGATTGCGTTCCGGACGCATAGAAGATTAGGTCCATGCTCACTGCATGCGGAACGGGGTCAGAGTTGCTAAGCCCTTCTTAACCTCGGCGGCGCCTCCAATTAGTCAGGCACTCGGGAGCCACACTCACAATACCTTGTACAGCGGTCCCTTTCAAGGCTGGTCTGTGTGGACTCGTGTGACCGTCGGCGGACTGCCAACACCGTGCGCACAATGCCGACTTCCCGGAATCGGCACTCGCCCACCTGGCACCTGCCGCGACGCGTCACCCAACACCGCGCGGTGCCTGTGACCCCACATAACACAGCAACTGTCGCCCGGCTGACACGGGGGCAAGTGAACCCCCTCTCTATGCACAAAGCACGTGGCCGATTCGTGACACTTAAGAACCCGAACAATCAGAGCGACCTTACACGTCCCTCCTAAAGAGTATACTGGGCTCACAATGTGCCCAGCTATACTACAAGAGCCAAAGGGCGCTGTATCGTAGAATTTAAGCTCTGAGGGTTCCGTCAAAGAAAATTGACATACGCTGCCCAACACGGGTGCTGCGGAGTCCGTAAGGAACAGGAAAATGAACTGAAAGGACCACGAGAAAAAAAGAAAACAATTTTCTCACAGCGATAAAAGAAAAGGGCGAAAGCTCAACACATTCATGACAGTGAGCATGCAAAAGAAACACTCATGTATGTACAGGAACACTCCAACGCACTGCACGGCACAACAGCAGCAAAGTAACATATGCAGGTTATATACATAGTATGTCCAAAGTCTTATAACCCTCACACACATGGACGACAACAACCACAGAAAGTTCCATCAAGGCTGAACTGTCCCACGCACACGTCCTTCGGGTGAACGGGAACATTCACGCCTGTCCCAGCTGGCATGGCTGTTTTTGTCTATCCTTTCTTTTCTGCTCTTTACTCGATTGGCTCCCATGAACGATTCGAGAGCCTTGATAATGCATCAACATTGGCGTTACATGTTCCTTTCCGGTGACGCACCGTTACATTGTAGCGCTGTAGTGAAAGCGCCTATCTTGCTAACTTGTCCCCCTGCGGGGTGCTGGTTGTCAAATATGACAATGGGTTATGGTCAGAGACAACATTCACCACTGCTCCGAAAAGCCAGTAGTCAAATTTCTTGAGTGCCCAAATAATAGCAAAGGCTTCTCTCTCTATAGTCGACCAGCGCGCCTGTGTCGGGTTAAAGCGATGGCTAGGAAAAGCGATCGGCTTTTCTTTTCCGTCCGCTGACATTTGAGCTAAACAGGCACCAGCCACCGTCGCCGACGCATCAGTGAATAGCCAGTACGGCTGATGAGGCTCAGGAGTGTTCATGGCGACAGCCTGACAGAGAGCTAATTTCAGACTTTCGAACGCGCACTGCGCTTCTTCCGACCACGGAATTGAATTAGGAACCCCTCGCCTTGTCAAAGCTGTAAGCGGGCTAGCCACGTCGGCGTAGTTTGAGACATAGTCCCGATAATATCCGCAAAGCCCCAACAGACTTCGCAACTCCTTCTTTGTGTGAGGTGGCACAAGGCCTTCTATGGCAGCTATCTTCTCAGGGTCTGGCGCATGAGTTCCAGAGCCAACTATGTGTCCCAAATAGCGGATATGAGTTTGCGCTACCTGGCATTTTTCAGAGCTGGCTTTCAGCCCAGCATCACTTAGGAGTTTAAGCACTATGTCTACATGCTGCAGGTGTTCTTTCCAGGTATTTGAAAAGATTGCAATGTCATCTAGGTATGCTGACGCATAAGCTTGGTGTGCAGCCAGCAATGAATTAACCATCCGTTGAAAGGTAGCCGCAGAGTTTTTCAGCCCAAATGGCATTACCTTCCATGCGTAGTGCCCATCATGTGTCACGAATGCCGTGAGATGTTCGCTTTGGGGTTCCATCCGTACCTGCCAGTATCCTCTCCTCAGATCAACGACTGTTATAAAATTCGAGTGACCAACTCTGAAGATCAGCTCCCGTGGATTGGTCATTGGAAAGGCATCTACTCTGGTCACGGCATTAAGCGTTCTATAATCGACGCACATGCGCACTGACCCGTCCTTCTTACCAACACACACAACCGGGTGTGCAAATTCGCTCTCCACCGGATATATCAGGCCCAACTCAAGAAGCTCTTTCACTTGCCTACTAACCTCTTTCTTTAATAGTTCAGGGACTCTGTAAGGAAACGTCCTCTTTGGTTTACATCCTTCCTCCAGTTCGATGCGGTGCCGCCCTACTTGTGCCCTCCCAGGCTTTCCGTCAAAGACGCAGCGATGTTTCTCAAATACCGCCTCGATTTCCATGCGCGCATCTGAACCCAAATGAGCTAGCTTGTCTTCAGTTATTGGGTGCTCGCTCACTGAAGTGCACAGAGCTTGCGGCGCGTATTCCACCTCACCAAATTCTCAGTCTTCCTCGAACACTACCCCCACATGACTCACTCTAGCGTAGTACGGCCTGAGTCGGTTAGCGTACACTACCGAAGTCTTTCTGTCATTTGTTTGCAAGCGATACGAGTGTTCTCTCTCTCTCCCAATAACTGTGAAAGGACCCAACCACCTGGCAGCCATCTTGGTTGCCCGATCTGTGTCAAAGAGGAGTACTTGGTCCCCGACCTTAAATTCTTTAGTCCGTGCCCTCCTATTGTAAACTTCAGCATATTTGCTCTGGCGCTCGGTGCTTGTCAATTCAGCTACACTCGCGGCTAGTTCTAGTTGCTCCCGCAGCTGCTGCAAATACTTGGCAGGTTTCTCTCTCAGAGTTGAGGGCACCGCGATCTCACCCGTCCAAGTTTGCTGCAATATTGATAGGGGCCCATTTGGGTTTCTACCGTACAATAGCCTGAACGGCGCCACCCCGGTAGTATCATGCGGCACTTCGCGATAAGCCCACAGAACAAATGGGATGAGCTTGTCCCAGTTTCTTCGGTCCCGCTCCATTACATGATAGAACATATTTTTGAGGACTCTGTTCCATCTCTCAACCACTCCATTGCTCTCAGGGTGTTCAGCAGTGGAGAACCTGGGTGAGCAACCCAGTTTTTCCAACATTAGCTGTGTCAGTTGAGCTTTAAAGTTCGTGCCTTGGTCTGAACAGATCGTTTCCGGCACTCCAGTACGGCTGAAAACCTCCAGTAAAGCCTCGCATGTGGCCCTCGCTGTCAGGGATCGGAGCGGCACTACCTCAGGCCATCTCGTGCAAAGATCGACAAGACACAAAGCATATTTGTGGCCCCTCGCAGATGGCACCTCAATAGGCCCAATGATGTCCACATTGACCACCTGAAATGGATGCTCCGGTCGCGTAAGCGGCGTGATGGGGACTTTATCGCTTTGACGGCTATCTGAACGTGTTTGACACTGGTGGCACGTCTGACAATGCCCAGCGATTTCCTTCTCCATTCCCGGCCAGAAGAAACTGTACTTTATCCGGAGCTTTGTCTTTTTCGGCCCTAAGTGTCCACCCCACAATGACTCATGCGTGAGCTGCAATACCTCATTGCGCTTTTCTGCTGGTAGGACCAGTTGTCTGACCTTGACCCCCGCTAAGGAATCCCAATGGTACAAAAGTCCATCTGACACGAACATGCCAGCTTTACCGTTTCTCGCATAATTCCAGGCCTTTTTCAGGCTTTCATCGGCAAGCTGAGCAGCTCGAAATTTCTCCCGCTGACTGGGCACCCCAGTGACATCTTGAATGAAAATATTCTCTTGCAATACAGGGATGTTGTCTGTCGTTTCTTCACAACTTAGGCCGCAGTCTGGCTCAGGGCTATCAACTATTTCGACTGATCGAACTCCAACGGAATTGGCTACCCGCGGAATACTTTCTCGTCCAAACTCGTCTTTTTCCTGCGCCTGTAGTAGTTCCCAATCTTCCTTTGACAACAGGCAGTCAACCCCCTTTGCAAGTTCGTCTGTAACCGCGCACACCAGATCGATCCTCTGCGGTTGTATCACAGCGCCCGGGCGATGCATGCCTACGGGCAGCGTAGCTAGGTTAGCTCGAATGGTCTTTCCGAATGCCGACTCGAGCCTTACTGTTCACGATGGCTCCTGTAAAACGACGGGCAACATGCTTTTACGGACGACCGTTATCTCACTAGCCTCACTGATCTATCAGTAATCCTGATTTCAGCCAAGTCTGAGGGACAGCATGTCGTCCCGATTTTTTATAGCCCAAATATACAAAGAAAAAAAAGGCGGTAGGGCCGTTGGCCCGTCCCACAGGTTCAGTTGCCAATCAGGGTCAACCGTTTGTTAAGCCACAACCCACAGGGATGGGCTTACTCTTAAAAATAAACATATTGGAAAACAAAGCTATTTTCCTTCTTCGCCAAAACTCCGTTGCCCTCTCATTTCTCCGTAGTTAGTGACGGGCTCAGCAAAACACGCCAGGCCCGAACAAGTTATCGCTAGACCGTTTCAAATCCCAACGGCGTCTAGGCCGCAAATGTCTCGGAAGCAGGGGCATCGATACCACGTAGTGCGGCCGTACTCAAAGTTTGTCCGCGTGGGAGACTTATGGCCCTCCTTGTCCTTCAAACTTATTGTCTACAAGACAAAGTTCTCCGAGTGCGTGTTTCCAAGACGCCGTCGTCCGAATGCACTCTACGTGTGCACCGCATTCCTACAGCGTGCACTGTAAGCTGGCCTTCGACACCACACCGGCAGTCGCACCCAACAACAAGGCTGGCGATTGCGTTCCGGACGCATAGAAGATTAGGTCCATGCTCACTGCATGCGGAACGGGGTCAGAGTTGCTAAGCCCTTCTTAACCTCGGCGGCGCCTCCAATTAGTCAGGCACTCGGGAGCCACACTCACAATACCTTGTACAGCGGTCCCTTTCAAGGCTGGTCTGTGTGGACTCGTGTGACCGTCGGCGGACTGCCAACACCGTGCGCACAATGCCGACTTCCCGGAATCGGCACTCGCCCACCTGGCACCTGCCGCGACGCGTCACCCAACACCGCACGGTGCCTGTGACCCCACATAACACAGCAACTGTCGCCCG
Source organism: Dermacentor variabilis (assembly GCF_050947875.1). Taxonomy (NCBI): domain Eukaryota; kingdom Metazoa; phylum Arthropoda; class Arachnida; order Ixodida; family Ixodidae; genus Dermacentor; species Dermacentor variabilis. The sequence continues at coordinate 25,201,484 of NC_134576.1, read as the reverse complement.
GCTGACACGGGGGCAAGTGAACCCCCTCTCTATGCACAAAGCACGTGGCCGATTCGTGACACTTAAGAACCCGAACAATCAGAGCGACCTTACAACGCCCGACGAACGAGTTCCTGCAGCCATCCTTTCTGTAAACGATGGCGAATAAGACTGATCACATATACCGCTCAGCCGCACCGTCAATTGTGTTTCGATCGTTTAATTATTGCTCATCCACGCCCTGCTGCTTGTCGATATATGGTGCTTACACGTTGCACCATGCATACCACGCAGAGAAGGCCAGAAAAAAAGAAAAGAAATGGCATCGCGCTTTCACCCCGATAAACAGGAGACTCGATTGCGTCAAGCGCGTCGATTCATCAACGGTGGCAACAGCAGCAACTACAGAGGCAGCGGCAGCCGAAGAAACCCGACGCGCAAAGATCCTCGCTCGCACGTTCGACGTATACGTGTTTGCGCACTCGAGCGCAATCAGCGGTGGAAGTGCTCAGGTAAGGGCTATATATACTACAGGTGTGCGGGAATAGTTAATTTCCGAATCGAATACGTATTATCTTCTCTGTTATAAACGAAGTGAAATATTGGTTCGCGAGCAGCCAAGAAAGGTCACTAACATTCTTAGAGAAGCTCGCTAACTGACCGAACGTGTGCAGCTGAGCTCACGGCTATTCCTCGACGTATGCTACGCCTCGTGCACAGGTCCTGCGATCCCCCGTGTGTGCAACGAGCACAGAGTAAACTACGAATGCGGTGCCACGAGAGCGTTGCCTCGTTGGGTGACGTCACCAAGAGCCGTCCTCGGAACGCGCATGGAGCTGGGGAGGGCAGATGTTATTCGCGAGAAAGCGCGCAAATTCAACCCTGCTGCACAGGCTGAAAGCAGAGCTGCGAAACATTGGTGCGTCGCTTTGGCAGCAATGACGTTGCTTGGATGGAGGGGCTGCAGAGACCTCGTTGTCCGGTAGACCAGGCTTCGAGTACGGTGAGGGACAACTCGCAACTTTCGCGCCTTGTAGTTGTAGATCCGACATGGCGGTCTTTGAGATGATAGCGACGTTGCTGGAATGCGTACACTTGGAAAAGAGCCGAGTTCTTTGCGCGCCAATTTTCTTCGGAATTCTGTTATTGTACACGCAGCGAAACGGTAAGATCCATGTCATAACTGAAACAATCTGGGGCTTGTGGATGTAGCCGAATTGAGCACATAAATGCATGAAATTCTAGACACTGCGAAGGAAGCAGCCTGTCGCGTCGTTAGCACGAAACCATTGATGAGAATTTTTAGCATTCTACGACATGAAGACGCGTTATGACTTACTAAAGTGAGAAAGACTCCGAGACGCACTTTACCATGTTTTTGTTGCACACCATACTCGAGAGCATAGCATTCGATTCCTTTCAGTGCCGGTAGAGGGCTGTTAAGTTAGGCATGTTTTGCCGCAATGTATTAGGAGTTACGGGGAGTTGAAAAGCGATTTCATGATTTTGTTGTAGCGCGGACGACGCAGGACGAGCGCTGTACTCTCAACTGAAGATTTTATTCGTAAAGCTCGTATACAAACGATTCCAACGCACATGGGAACTAATGAACGCGTGGACAGATACGAATAAGTATGCTGCATATAGCGGGTTCACTTCTTTTATTGTTTTTCACGGCTTCGTTCACCAGACCCAATTTTCAAGTGGCTGATAAGTGTTTTTCAAGCTTTAGAAAACACGAAATAGTATATGTTCTCATATTTGATGTTCCTGCAGTGAGTTTTCGCACGGATTCGAAATTTTGTGAACTTGACAAAACTCCCTAAACAATCGAAAATTCTTAATCTTTTCTGCAGCTGTACACTTTCTATGATTCTGAACATGCAAGAGATGTGGTAAAAGCAAGTGTTCACTCATTGAGATAAAGTGGCGTCTGAAAGGGTTAACCCGTATGGAAGCATACTTGTTCCCTGTTCTCACAAGCACCTTCAATAGTTCCCTAAAATCTAGTACGTTCTCTAGCACTCGGAAGGTAGCGTGGACATTGCACGTGCAGAAATCGAGTGCCAGACGTGCAGTTACAAACTGCGAGCCTATATCTATCCTCCACAGCGCGTCAATAGTGTTTGAATAGGTATCGCATTTCTTGCTTTATGTTAGTGCTAAGAGCATTTTAATGAATTAACCATTGCTTTGTGTGCCGACGACTTAGAACTATTTGAGGCTGTCAACAGTGTTCACCACTGCATCGACCTCATAAAAGACATTTCTTCACTCAAAAACTGGTGCAGAAACAATAAGATACTCTTAAATGCTTCCAATACTATGACATTAAGTTATATGCTGAAAATTACACACCATGTGCAATTTTCATGCACCGTACAGGATGCTCCACTGCCCAGGGTCGATGAAATGAAAAATCTTACCATGTACTTCGACAACACGCTAAGCTTCTCTTCACACAGATAATCACACAACATGCCCTTCACGGTTTTGAAATTGCATGCCGTATATTGCATGTTTTCCACTCACCTGTTCTGTTTCTGAAATTGTATTCTGCTGTGTGCATTCCACTACTAGAGTATGGCTCTGTACAAGGGGTGCAACATGAAGAACTAATTCTGACCTCATTGAACGCGTCCGGAATAAATTGATATGGATCTTCAAACACCACTTCTGCAATTCTGGCGACCACAGTTGAATCTTCTCAAATATACCTCAACTCGTACCTCTACATTCAAGACGTAATTATTCAGACCTTTTGTTCCTGTGTAAGGTGGTCCATGACATTATATATTCCCCAAAGCTTCTTGATCATATGCATTTGTTCGTACCGCAACAGTATACCAGGCACCATTCCCCATTCTTTGCCTGGCCTTGTTGCAAGGCTGTGCTATATATGACTCGACTCTAAAACACATGTAATAGGAACTGTGCCTGTATTGACATACTTCAGAATTCATTTCCTGTCTTTTGTGTATCTGTAGATAATGATGTATGATTACCTCTCTTTTACTCTTCCTCGTTTCTGTTTTTCCCTACTTGTTTCTCTATCTCACTTTTTTTTTTGTCTACCACATTCATGTTTTCTGTACATTTTGTCTTGCATATTGCTCTTTAAGTGCACCAGTACGAAGGCTCTCTAGCTGTTCCTGAGTACTATAATAAACATCTGATTGATTTATTATTATTGTTATATAAAATCGTGCTTTTTAAGTATGTACTAGTTTATTATTTCAGCGCAGTAGCTTTCGTACATTTAAAAAAAAAGGGCATGAATTACGAAAGTGCAATAAAAAGCTATGTGCCTGATCATATGCATTGTGCTATTAATTTCTTCCGAGTTTTAATAATGGTTGGCTACTGCATCCAATGTAGTGCAATAAAATAATATATCACAGCAATTATTGCGTGCCTCACAGAACAAATTGAATGTCTTTCTCAGTAAAAACCTCATAGTAGGCTGAAAACAATAAACAGTTTTTTTTTTTTTGTGACGAAGTGCATAAATTGCGAACATAACCTGTGTATATGCATATTTTTTATATTATGCGAATGAGCTGCCCACATACATTCTAATAAGCGCTTCAATAGTACGACTCGGCAAAGGGCAACGAAAGACACCCATTAAAACCCTCCGATTCTCAAGCTTGTATTATCTGACGGTATATACTTTTACTAATGTCCAGAAAGACGAACTGGACATGTTGAAGCCAGTTGCAATAGAACATGACCTTTGCACCGTGAAAACTTTTTCTAGCAAAACACTCAATGTGAAGGCCTCCCGATGTGGTGTTGATGCATCAAAACAACCTAGAATAATAACTGACGTGCTCCATGGACAAGATTTGACAGAATAAAGAATCGGGTACACGGATACTTAATCTGTTTTCGGTGGCCGTATTTCACCGGCTAAAAAATGTTAAGCGTTATCGCTCGGCGCAGGACGCGCCTGCACGTGGAGGGAATTTCGCGAATGCTATCGGCGGTGCTGTCGGTTGCGTGTTGCCGACGAACCTTGTATAATGTGATTGCATACGCGAAACGAATTGTGTAGCGGTTTGTGGAAGGTGCGCGGGCGCCAGCGGATGCACTGGAACTTTTCGATGACTGATACGTGGAAACGGACGCGCTTGACCAGCAGATGGGATTTTGGACGATAGCTGATTTCGCTCGCCGCTGTCGTTGCGAATGAGTGTTGCTTTTGCGGGGCACGAATTCGCCTGATAAAGAGTTAAATTTGTAACTCCCAGTTTTGACTGTGTATAATTTTTCACCGTCACTACTGCGTGACAATTACGAGCAGTAAAGCAACGTTAAACAACAGGACAAGGAGAGGGACACAGACAACAGCGCTGAATAACAATCAAGAGTCTTTATTCTTTTAGTCAGCATTTATACACTCCGCTGCTAACTCAAAGCACAGAATCAACAGAAATTCAGTATGCGGTTCTGTTGATTCTGTGCTATGAGATAGCAGCGGAGTATATATGTGCTGACTAAAAGAATAAAGACACTTGTTTGTTAGTCAGCGCTGTTGTCTGTGTCCCTCTCCTTGTCCTGTTGTTTAGCGCTGTTTTATTGCTCGTAATCAGGAGTCAACCAGCCCAAATGCGTACTCTTCTACGTGAAAATATTTCTAGCACACATTTTTCCAATTATACTTTGCACGCCCAATTCTTCCATAGTTGGCTGTGCAATGAGCTACCAAAAATGAAATGATACAACAGCTTTTGATACGATATGGCATCGTCGTGCAGGGGTTTGCAAAGCGATATTGTAGGTAGACGACGCGCGAGAGCTGATTTCGATATTTTGTGCACTATTGTTACTTCAAAGATAAAACGAAACTGTTGCGGCAGGCGTACATTAATTATACAAGCCTGTTTTTATTATATATATCTAAAAGAGCATGCAGATCACTAACTTATGGTTTCAAGCTGAGTTCACAGCAGGCTGTTTTATGCCGGACTTGGACGGTTGAAGGCAAAATAGTCGAGCAACAGTGTGCCGCAGCCGAGAAGCGAGCTTCGGCGCGCGTCCGAGCTTCTGTCCAGTGGTGTCGTGCCCTGTTCCTCCCACCAACGCGAAGCGTTCGCATGTCAGCGCGTGGCGAAGCTTGCCGACGCGTGCGAGCGGTTGGGCCTTAACACTCCTCGCGCACAGCCATTGCAATCGGTGGAGAGGTCCCCACGAACTGAAAGGGCCATTCACTCCTCATGGTCTTCTTTTGGTAGTCGATGTCTGCTTGGGAAACTTGTGGAATTTCGCGAACTTGTTGAATCGACAGTGCCTGCATATTCGGCGCAGTCTTGGTCCCCTTTGCCATGCCTTCTCCTTTGTGCCTCCCCTCTGTGCGTGCTCGGGGCGTGACAGGCATCAGACGGGTGGCGCTCTCTCGGGGCAGTCACCTCGACACGGGAATGCGTGCTGGAATGTTTCTCACATTTGAGAGGTCGAATTCCAGGCCGATCATAACGCCGGTAACTAAAGATGGAATCGGATAGCATAGGCCTCACACTAAGCGTACAAAACGACAATATGCTGATATCGCGCGCGCTGGCGAAAAAAGAAGCGAAAAAGAGCGTTTTCGTATCTCATCTTCGTCAACGCGTGTGTATCTCCGCACACAAGAAACAAGACTTCAAACGGCAAGCAACCCGCAGGTTGTTCCCACGCCGCTTGGGAGAGCGTTTTCTTTATTATCTCTCTTAAGTAGTACCGCCGCTTCCCAGTTGAGGCAAATACGTGACATTTGGTTTTGAAAATAACCGGTTTAGGCGTCGTTCTGCTGCACTCCATTCAATACTTGATGTAACGCGCAGAATGATCGGTGCAGACGCGACACTTTCTTGTTTCACTGCGCAAAGAACTACTCGTGTGTTTGCGTATGTGCTCTTGCGACTTGCTTCTTCGAACAGTGCACTGGTTGAGATAAGGCGGCCGCAATGCGTCTTTGCTGACGCCGTGGCGCATGGCCTGTTTCGTCTGGTTTAGGCAGCGCTACACCTAGAAGCAACTTTTAGCTGCTTTTCATTGTCCTCGTTTGTTTTGAACTTCATCCATGATTGGCAGGGTCATCAGCCCATCTTGACAGCATTCCCACTGCACCCGCTTCGGTGGCAGAGCCGCATTGGGAAAAGACCTAGTTGTAAATCTTCGGCGGTCGTTTTTCGAATATTCTACTCGTTTCGGAACTTAATCTATTCGGATACTATCACATTTCGCCAGCACACGGCGGGCACTGGAGAGCAAGAACATAGAAAGATGGGCGAATTGAATCAGATTCCCAGCTCCTTTCGGCAGGGCGACTTGGTATGGCGCGTCCGCACCAGGCCACTACTGCTTTGCCCTCGTGTCGTCGCCCCACCGAATCCAGCTACGAATGGGAATGTGCGTCGAGTGATGGGAGCCGTCCCGCGGCCCCCCCCGCTCTCGGCGGTGCCACGCGACGAGCCGCTCGAGCGTCCTCCCGCTGTCCCACGGATCGGGGCACCCTCGGAGTACCTATCGTGGTGGTGATGAGCCCGAATGTCTCGGGGCAAACAGGGAGGGGGCATGCGAGCAGGTAGGTGCCGAGTGCAGCGTTCACACTGACCCCTCCTCCGGAAGCAGACAAGCCCGGAAGGAGGACGAGGAAAGGACGGAAAGCAGAGCCAGTTGTTGGTAAGGCACACTCGCCCCACAGGATGCGCAGGGAGACAACACAAGCGCCTCGTGTTGCCTCGCGCTCGTCCTTCTCGTGTCCGTGTTTTGCGTGCCTTCGTTTCGGTGACGTGGAAGGAAAGCTCGCGTGCCGACCGTAACTGCCACCACGGGATCTGGTGGTGACATCCATTGAACAAAGACGCCGACAAAACGATGAAAAAGAGAAGAAATAAGGAAAGCGTGCCCCAGTATAGTTTCGAAATTTAAACAACCCGAGGTAACGGAAAAGACAGCGAGACACACGCTCGTGTGTCTCACTTTCTTGTCGCGGCCGTTCCTTGGCGATCTTAAGTTTCCAAAACATGCACCAACAAGACCGAGAGAAAATTCTCCGAAACATAGTGTCGTTTTACCCAAAAACCATGCCGCGTTTTCAAGAATGCGACATTGGCGTGTCGCACTCCCCACCTTGAAGAGCAAGCTGAAACCTCTTTCCGCGGATGTGCGTGCTGCCCGAGCGTGGAGGAGCGCTCGCGGCGCCAGCCCTTTCTCTCCCCCTCAGGACGATGCGATGCGCCGTCGTTCAGGTGCGGAGAGACTGTACACACACACACACACACATATATATATATATATATATATATATATATATATATATATATATATATATATATATATATATATATATATATATATATATATATATATATATATATATATATTGTTAATCCCCGACCCCGTTTTCCTCTCCGCGTAACGACGAGAAATACCGCCAGAGAAAGCCGCGGTTCGAGTTGTGCATCGATGCGAGGGAGAAAACGCAAGAATAACAGCAAACTCACTTCTTATCCTCCCTATCCCTTAATTAATCCCGAGGTCAGAACCAGCCAGCGCCAGACAGGCAGCCATAGACGTGCACTGCTCGAATGAACCTAAACAAATTAACTAGTAAATTAAATTTCAGACCCTAAACAAAGTTTAAATGGTAGTGTGACTAATGTTTTGATGAAATTAGTTTCCATCGTGTCTCAAGGAAGGTGCAACTCAACCAGGTCTGAGGCAAACGATAAACAAATGGAGATCGTTTATAACCTACATAAACAAACAATAATTAAAACCCACGCACATACAAAAAAAAAACTACGTTCCCTATCGAGTCATAAAGACTTATCAAAAGACTAGCTCCCGAGTAGGCTAGCTGCGGCCACCTCTGTCCCTCCCCTTCGAAACGGCCGCAAGACCGCTGTCAATATGGTCACGGTAGCGCGAGGTTGAAATTCCAAGAACTGGGAGACTTCCCCGGCAACGTGTCCCGCGTCTCCAACTCCGCCCTGCTAAACTAAAAATTCCACGTAGCGCGTGAGTCACAAGTCGCCAAAGCGAAAGGAAAAGGCGGCCTCTTCAACCACGGGATTCGTCACAGCAATTGAAGCAGTCGAAATGGATCCGTGCCGCATGCCGAGTTGCTCTTTCGGTCAGTGCCACGTGCCAGTGCTAGCGCCTCTAAAGCGAAACGCACTGGGCTCTGCTGACCGCGTTACCTTAAACTAAATTAATTCAGAGTGGTAGTTAAAAACCTAAAAAAACAAAAGCTACACTCTAACTGCGTGCAAGAACCTACAAAAATAGTTTTCCTAATGCGAATAATTAAAATGAAAAGTAAGACGTTCTTGATAACTAACAAATAAACTGCCTCGCGCATTAATTACAAAAAGAAACGAAAAGAAAACCTTATGGATGCGCTCACATTACAATTACTCTTTCTTCGTGCGCGCACGATCGGATCGCCGACTGACAGCCTTTTGGCACACGCTGAGCACAATAGGTGCGGATGTAAATGAATGCTCGCGCCTTTGGGCTAACTCTAATTGCTGTCGCTCTTGGACGACTCCGTTAACTTTTGCTGCGTGTTAACTAAGGTGGACGGCGTCGGCCTTGCACGCAGGAGCCTCGAAGGAAGGAACTTCACTCGTTGGGATCCGTTTCGAGACTGGTTTATTTGCAAAAGATAGAACGAAGAAAGGAGAAGGGAAAGAGAGAAGTGACACACAGTGCACGTTCACTTTTGGCCGCACCGAGGTCTTCGTCCTGGTCGGGGGCGCCCGCGCCTCGCACTGAGTAGGCGGGTCGCCGAAAAGCTGGTGGAACGGATCAGCTTGTCAGTAGATGCACCGGCCGGTACGTGGTGCAGTGGGGCGCCCCTCGCCCGTTCGCCGGCTCCCTCTCTTTCTTGTGTCGTCGGTATGGTGCTCCCTTGCGACTTTCAACATCGTCCCCCGCAATGAGCGCCGGCTCATTCCCGGCCACCATTGTTCGCACAGGCTGGCACCTCGCTGAGCTCGAGTGGGCACAAGGCTTGTGCGGATCGTCGCAGTTCGTTTGGTTCGGGAGAAGGATCTTGCAAGCGCGTACTCGGCCATCTCTTCCAGGAAAGGTCTCAAAAACACGACACATTTTCCACATCTGGCGTGGAGCCCGATCATCCCGGAGGAGAACTCCCTCACAGATGCCTCTCCCTCTGCCTGGCTCTGTGATAAGCGCTAAATGAAGTTGCAGTAGGTATTCGCGTCTCCACCGTTGCCCATAGAGTTAGTAGAACAACTCTAGAGGAAAAGCTGGGCCGGAAAAGTGGGAACCTCTAGGGCGCCGCCCTGTTGCTACTGGTCATTGTGGCCAGCGCAATTACTATTGAAAGCGCTGAAAACAAGTAGAGGTCACCTTATGCTTTGTCATCTAAAAACGCATACCTGATGGCTTTATGAAGGTGGTGCGTTAATATTAAGTTTACAGAAAGCGATCGCTAAGTCCGTGACTTATGTAAATCACGATGCACGCATTCATGCAATAAATAATGACGCGAATTTCGGTTTCGAATCTGTTTTTTGGATGCGTAGTAGTTTCGTACAGCTTAGGTTTGACATGCGATCGCGCGCCGACATCGGACGCTATGGCACACTCGTGCCTTATGTGCCACCGAAGTCCCGAAGTGCTCTGGCATATACCTTCACATGTAAGTAAACGAATGTATCTCCTTGTTGAGAATATCACGCGAGTAGGCAGCTCTTGTGGTGCATCACAATCGTATGAGAAGCGTCACAGTAGAGCATTTTTCTACATGCGGAGCGGTGTTTTTATTTGCAGGTTTCCCTTCAGTAGGAAATTGCTGGACAGGCGGACCAGCACACCGGAATTGTACTGGCGAAGCCACAAGCAACTCCAAGAATCTGTTTAATTGTTGCACTTTGAACAATCATGCTTCTACAAAGGCCACAGCAGAAAAACAGTCTGATGCTGAGTATTTCTGTCCCACGAAGTAATCAAGAGGCGAGTGCCTAATGCGGACGAAATCGAGTGCATCGAGACTTAGAACGACAGAAAGCTGAGCTAGTTGGTAAAGATTCATTATGCAAAACAGAGGTGAGGCGCGCATACAGGACACAAGAGTAGAGAAGTGGGCGGCGCTCGTGTTGTTTGCTTGTAAATACTCTACTCTTGTGTCCTGTCTGCACACCTCCCCTCCGTCTTGCATAACGAGTGCATCAACCCACATATTAATAGTGTAGGCGTTTTATTAACTGTGCAATATTTTCAACACTTCCTTGCATGCCATTTCATGTGGAATATCTTTTCTGGTCACAAATTTGTGCAGCGAATCTATTTGCATGATCGACTCCGGGCCTGTGGGACCGTTCACTTGTACTTGATGCGGAGTCTTTTACATGTATCCATAAACTGCCGATATGCACATCAGATCCCTGCGAGAATTTTCAAAATTCAATTATTTTAAACAACAGGCACATATGCAATACTGACATAAACTCAAATACCACTAAGCAGCTGCGACACATTTTTGTTGACCATACTCGCAGGTAAAATAAGTAGATCATGTGGACAGCTCCAGCTCATTTTCCTTAAATTCAAAAATAATTTTTTTTTCTCGCCCACCGATTATTCTGCTGTATAAGCAAGAGAACCCACCACGTTAGTGTAACGTATCTTGTACATCACACCAATATGCGCTTTAATTTACCAAGTGCGATGAGTTACGTTTATGGCTCATTCAGTCATATCACACTGCAAGCTGCATTCATCAATCTTCAATTGGATTTTGCAAATCTTTAATGAGACATGTTTCCCTTTTATGCAGATATGCAATGGCAAGCCCTTCCATGAGTTCCAAAAGTAAAATTTAAGCTCTAAATTAAAGAAGACAACAAGCAAAAATAGTGAATGCAGAGTATCAGAAGCCCAAGGTACAGAAATTATGAGAAGTGTCGAATGATCTTAAGGACAGAGTTGTATTTGAAAATGCAAGACTCTTTAGTGGAGGTCAAGCAAGTCAATATACGTAGAATACACTGCAAGATTATGCGAGTGATGGGATGGCAAACAATGGGTCAGGAAATGCGTTGTTTTTCTGCAAAACAAAAGCTGATTACCATTACATAAGTCACTTTAGCATCATGAGACTGCTGCTTGATAAATTCAGAAATAAACCAAGAAACAAGACACACAAAAATAAAAAACAATTTAATGATGCTCTCTCCACACTGGGATAAATAAAAACAAACAGACCACATCTATTGTGGACATATCAGACGCCTTGTGAAACACTAAAGGAAAAATTCAGTTTCGAGCTATGGCACTTGCCGCATAGATGTGGGGGGCCTTGCACTAATAGTGATAGTTACCACTGCATTTAGAAATTGAAAGCATTCATGCAGACAAGGATGATTCTTTATATTTTTGGCTACCACTTCAAATACCTCAACCAAGTGTTACAATGCTGCACGCAGCCATACTAAGGATCTCGCAGCAACACCTGCAGGTAAAAAGCAGAAGCAGTCAGAGTGCTGGTGTGTACTGGACACTATGTTTTAAAACTTTTAGGTAAGGAGAGTGCAAGAAGCAGACATAACAACTGCATTTCTTTCCATAATTCCCCATTTTAATGGCCTTTTCTTTTTGCTTAGACAATGCCTACGCCTAGCCACAGCAGCTCCCTCATACAGACTCCGCAAGCCAAGAGGCCGTGGAGGCAAATGCAGGTAAGAGGCAAGAAGCAATAGCACTGGTATCGACATTCATCTAATTTCTTTCTTTTTCTTTCGTTTAGGCAGCCAGCTAACCTCGAACAGCCACCTTGACTGCGGGTGTGTCACCCTAGTCGCCAAGGAAACATTTGAGGGAAAGCGACAGGCAATGTGAACAGCCACTTCTCCATGTAAATGATACTCTTTCTCTCGGATGACTCCTACGTCTCACCACGCCAGCTCATCTGTGCAGACTCCACCAACAAAGATGCCGCCGAGGCACGTGCAGGTCAGAGGCAAGAAGCAATGGCACTGGTGTAGACATTCACCCAATTTCTTTTTCTTACACTGACGCAGCCAGCATACCTCGAACAGCCACCTTGACTGCAGGTGTGTCAGTAGATTTCTGTTGTACATATGCTCACAATAAACTTGAGCAAACTTGCACTTGATAATAAACTTGAAGGCAAATGGGACATTGATGCATTGTTTTTTCGAACATTTATTGTACACATACAATATATGTTATATTTTGCAGTACTACAGAGCGTATTTTGAAGCTTCCCCCCATATTTTGCACCTTTAATTACGTATGTGTTGTGTGGTCCTCAATGCAGTTCATGTAGTAGCAGCTGCTTTGTCTGTGTATCGCACATTGGCTTAAGCTCGTGATATCCACATACGTCTCTCACATATACAAAATAAAGTTCTATGTGTAGTCCTCAGTGTTACAACAAAAAATGAAAGTAAACAATCCAATCGTGGAATTGTGTTTATTACAGTGATTCCTATGGCAGTTACTGACAAGTTGACAACTTGAACTGGTCAATCCGTCCACAGCCTCCTTTATTTTTCAAAAATAAAGGAGGCTATGGTCCGTTATGGCAAGGAATTGAATGTATACATAAAAAAAAGGGGGTATGTGTGTGTGTTTGTAGTGGGGGGTATAGGATTAGGGCGGTACAAAAAAATGTGCCAACACCGTCGTCTAGACCTATTCCGTTAAGGTACCGTAACAAAGCATATTATGCATAAAGTTCATACAACCAACTCTGATATTACTACACACGCCAGGCGACGCGAGCTACATTTGCCATGACGCAGCCGCGACTGCACCGGATGCCCTCCATATTATTCTCGTTAATCGTGCTCACTGCACTGAGGCAAAAGAAAGATCATGGGCGCAGGTGCCTTTAAGGTATCTCGACCTTGCGAGGCACTGCTGCGCGTGCCAGGGGAGCTGTCCGTGCGAACACTTCCTGGCACACACCTGCCTCGGCGGCCCCAACCTATTCGTACCGTTCTGCTTCGAGCTTTCATCCTCCCACTGTCCCTTGGGTGCCCTGGAGTTCCTGCGGCGCCTGCTTTGTTATAATCTCAGGTGCTCTCCTGAGACTTCCGTTTGTCGGTTACATGTGCCCTACAGCTGGATCAGTACTTATCATAATAAAAAAACCCGATCTATCGTCGCGACGATAGATCGCGAAAGCGGCCCTCGTCGAGTGACACTCCTGCAACAGGCGTGACCGCTGAAAACCGCATACCGCCGGAAACATCAACAGGATCATCCTTCGGTTGCATAACTGCCACCTCTACGGCCAACATGGACCACACCTATACCGTCCCGCAACACAGAATAAAAAAACCAACTTATAAAGCCCAAACACACGGCTGCACGCACACATCACGACACTACAAGCGAGACGCCATGCTGCTACGCTGCTACGGTTGCCGGATTAAAACTGACTACTGTCACCAAGTCTAGCAAGCGTCTCAGGAGCTGGCAACCTCGGCGCGTAGCAACATGGCGGCGCTCTTGCGGTTCCCGATTTCAATGCACGGGCCCTATGTGTAGCTTGTCCTCTAGAGTCAGTATAGTAACTCTATGCCGTTGCCAGAATGAGTGAACAAGCCCGGTGCGTCGGCTCCATTGGTGTGTCTCTGCTGCCGATTTGACTTCGGTGGTTTCTCGGAAGGGAAGCAATCTCGTTAGCTGGCGACCGACGAGGAAAGGGGCTGGAGTCAAGCGCATAAGCTCCCCCGCGTCCGAAGACGCGAAAGTCAGTGGGCGAGAATTTACGGCAATCTCGGCTTGGGTTAGCGCTTGAATTTAGAGCAGGTCCCAGTTCGTTCGCTTCCTCGGTGTGTCCAGCTTGCAGGTAGTTCCTGATTGCCTGATCGTAGTCTGGAATGGCTTCTTCATGTCGCAGCAGCTTCGCCGTTATTGAGCGAAGTCTGCGCCATGATGTGCTCTGATTGTCCGTCAAGTCTGACGCGTTCTCTTTCCATAGGAGAGCTACTTGGTATCTACCGTTCTTGTGGGTGATGGTTTCTTCAAAGACCCGCAGAACGCTGTCATCTTTGGCAGTCAGCTAGGTACATCGTCGACGATCCCAAGGTGCTCCATCTCCCAGAATGATCCTAGTTGACGAGAAATTTGGTCGGGTGCTGTGGTCACACCTAACCGCATCACTCCGGTGGTTGCTGATAGTGGCTGGAATGCCGCAGGTGGGACGGAACCAACGTGGTATGCTTCCTGCTCTGACGCGTTGCCTGTCACTGACGGAGTTGCCGACCGGCTCTCGTTGGCTGTCTGACTCCTGAGAGCTCTCTTGAGCTTTGTTTTGAGGAAGCAGATTCTCTGGGTGTATGCAGCACAAGCTTCTAATTCCGCATCTAATTCTTGAAGATCTATCTTCTTTTCGATGCTCTCGTTTCAACTCATCAGCTTGCAACAGCGGACTTGCGTTTCTCTCTGCCGCCACTCCACGTGCTCGCGGCTCGCTGTCTCGTCCCTGAGGGGGAGGCCGTTCCACCTCGGTGACCGACCCGGTTCCGACGCGCATGTACCGGCCCAGTTGAACTTATCCGCCGCACCCTTGCTCGCAGAGGCGTGCTCTCTCCCGTCCTTATCAACCTTTCGCGACGCCTCCGTTTCCTGTATCGCCACAATTAACCATTCTCGGCAGTGAGCACTGGCCTGTTCTTCACGCGCTGCGATCTGGCGACTTTCGCGAGTTTTCTTTGCGCCGAATACTTCCCTCTTTTGATCCTCCGCCGCCTGAAACAATTTTTCGCTGCCAGATGGTCACCGAATGTGCCGCTAGAAACCCCGAGCGTCAGGTTCCTGCCCTGCTTGGCGACCTTGGCATTCGCTCCATTTGGCGATTCTGGAATGTCGCTCAAGTGCGTTGGTACAAGGAAGCGCCTCCTTTGCACTGTTAGGCCTACTGAAACAAGCCTCCCCACAAGGCACGCCTGTACTTCGCTCTTTATTTTCGGCAATGCCAGAGAGTCACTCAAGTGCTGAGGCACGAGGAAGGCATCCAGCTTTACACTGGCCCTCGTAGGGTTGCTGGAACAAGCCTCGTCCTCGCAAAGCGCGCTCCCCGGGATTTACCGCTGGCTCGGTTTTGGCGTACGACTGCGTTGCGCAGTCACCGATGCTGGAGCCCTGAGCGATTTCCTCTCCGTTCTGTCACGTCGGGTCTTCTCTTGGCTCGGCCGCTACCCTATCTGCGCCTATCCTAGACGATTCCGGAGATTCACCCAAGTGCTTGGATACGAGGAAGGTCTCCGTAGTGTTCTCCTGGCTACTGGAACAAGCCTCGCCCCGCAAGGGACGCGGAGTGGCCCTTCTCTGTAGACCGGCAATGGCCTCGCTCTCCACGCGCTCTGTCTCTGAGGATTTCGCCACCTCGCACTTTTCGTGCTCTTCATTTACTGGCACAACCTCAGTGTCATTGACAGGACAAATTTTGTACTGGTCACTTTGATATTGTCTCTCACTCTCAACCGGAATTCCGAAATGCCGGAGTAAAGCACTCTTGGCCTTATCGTATTTCCTGAAGTTTTTGTTGGAAAGGCGAGTCAAGCAAGAGGACACATTACAGAGAAGTACCCTCAACAACCCTACCGACCAATGGTCACGGTCCAGCTGCACCTCTGCGCAAACCTTCTCGAAAAATACAAGAAAGCTTTCTATGTCTTCGCCGTCCACGAATACGTGCAGCCTAGACCGTGCCTGCATTGCCCTTAGATACTGGAGTTCCCTGTCCATTTCCTCCATGGGCATTCTGCGCTATCGCGTTCGCTCCTGCTTTTCCCTTCCGCGTTCTTCCTGCTCTCGCTTTCTCTGGTCCTGAATATCCTCCTAAGCCTCCCCGAAGTCCTCGTCATCTCTGCCGCTCGCCTCTATCGCATCGATGACCTACACCTTCTTTAGCTGCTTCCCACAATCAATCCCGAATTCCCCGCATATCGCGCTTAGGTCCGTTCTGCGCAACTTCCAATCCATGTTTTACATACAAGTTTCTCAAGGAATTAAGTGTTGGAGCAAGGTACCTATCAACAAGGCTTCCTGCACCCTTGTTACCAGAAAGAACCGCGTTTAACCTGGTAACTCTCAAGGAGAAAAGGTCGTGCACTCACCATGCCGAAGTCGAAGCGCTGCGCAGACTATCTCACCACTGCCATCCAACGCTGCGACTCGGGGTTCGAGAGCGTGTGATTCTCTTCCCTCGTGGAGGAGTGAGTGAACGTGAGGCTGGGTCCGATAGTCAGGACGTTGGACAAACACGTACATATTTACATAAGTACAAGAAAATGCAAAGAAATACAGAAAAGTTCATGATGAAGTGGTAGTCGCTGATCACTCCCGCCGTCCGTAGCTCCTTTGATGCCTTGCGGGATCATTGTTTAGTCACTTCCCGATCATTGTCAAGTCCAGCGTCTGTCCGTGTCTAACGCCTTTTCCTTGTGTGCGCGTCTTTTGTGTTTCGCTGGCACCCCTTTTTCAAGTTCATCATGCACCAACTGGCCCAAGAGCTTGCGCTAATGTCCGCCAATCCGGTGTCAGGATGACGATGACATCAGGTGCCACCAATTCGGAGGTAGGTCGCCCTTTTCGCCGACGCTGATCGTACTCTGAGAGCTGGTGGCCGGGTCATCTCACTGAGCGCGTCTTTGGCTTGGACAGGCCAGTTTGTGCTGCTGACAGGTGACAGCCGTATCATTGCTAATCACTGAAACCTCTCACGAACGAGGTATTCCCGCGCTGGTCATAATTCACCCGTGTCGAGAACCATCTCGACGAGGCCATCGGCCCGTTCTCCATAATCGTGCGAGCCGAGACCGAGGGGGAGTCGGGGGGTGAACGGCCGATCACCACAATACGCATGCTCGGTATGGGACCCGGGCCTCGAAACCCTTACTAATAACTTAGAATGGGTGCACAGATACGCACCATGTTTCAGGAGCATAAATCCACGATCAGCTTCTTGCCGCTCAGACCTCTGCTACCCATCATGGCTTCTGCAGGCGCCGAAAATAGAAACGTCAATCGAAGGGGTTAAAAATAAAAGCCATGTTTCCACACTAGCAATGAAACAGTCACCATTACGTCATCTATTTGACAAGCACCAAGAATCTATTCACGTCTACAAGGATGGGTCTGTAATCAAAGAAAGTGAGGCTGCAGCTTATGTTATACCATCCTTAGAGGTAAAGTACGCTTGTCGTCTAGGGCGCACGTCGTCACCAACAATAGCGGAATTAGTGGCAGTTCCCCAAGCAACTTATTTTATAAAAACATATGAGACACCAACAAAAAGGGTAATTTGCACGGACACCTTATCGGCTTAAGCATGCCTTGAAAATATTGATGACAGCCAACCACACGGACGAATAACATGCAGAGTACTGAACAGTTTAACTCAGGCTAATGAAAAGAAACATGAAGTGATATTACAGTGGGTCCCGGGACATACTGGTATAGCAGGGAACGAACCAGCGGAATCTTTCGCAAAATCGGCCTATAAAGATGCAGAATTCAACGGATCCCTTTATCACCAGTGGACACGAAACGCATATTGAGAGTACTGAAGAAGGACTTGTGCATGTCAATTTGGTTTAATGAAAATACTAAGGAATCAAGTCTTCACGAAGTGGGCGCTCAACTCAAATACTAGCTGGATGGAGAACTTTCGAAAAGTACCGAGACACTAATTCATCGACTGCGCCTTGGGACAGCATACACCAAACATTTCATATATCGCATAAAACGGGCTCCTTCCTCGGCTTACTCCTGTGGCCACGACGATGAGGATGTTCGCCATCTACTCCTGGAATATTCCATATACCCGATGCAAAGACGGCAGCTAGAACAAGAGCTACACTCCATTGATCCTCACCGGCCTTTTTCACTCGCAAAATTGCTGGGCCCTTGGCCATCGAAAATAGCACAGCGAAAAGCATTGAACGCACGTGAGAATTTTTACGAAAAAGCAAGCATTCTTAACAAGTACTAGATACTGCACTGAATAAACACACGAATAACTTGTTCCTATTATTTGTTATTATTAGTGTTTGTATAATACGTGCTATATAATATATATTTTTTTTATTCTATGCGTGCATTATTTTAACTCCATGTAATTCATCATCTGTTTATATGCTCATCGCAATGTACATCACGGGCGTTTGTGCGTGTTTGTGACTGTTTACAAACTCATTGTGATGCAACTTGTATTTGACTTTCCTATTGTTATGTTCACGGGTGCATAAGAATGTGTACTGTGGAGTTTTGACCCTATGGACGGGATATCTTCTAATTTTCTTACATATTTTTTTTATATCGTTGTTTCCGCTACGAGAAAAGGAGTAGCCGTCACCATTATAAAGTGACTACGTCTCTTTCTTTTAGTTTCATTTCAATAATACAAAAGAAAAGAATCGGTACAAAATCGCAGCGCCTGTTTTATATTGTCTAACTTCACTCGCACTGCTAGCGCAACTACAATGAAAAGTACTTTGAACCTTCCTATAGTCTTCCTATTCGTCGAAAACTGTCCCGATTTCTATTTTTTCACAATATTTATTACCATAATCACCAACTAAAAAGAGGTCTTATTTCTGAGCCATCATTCCTATCACCTCACACAGATCATCGCCATACGTACCGTATGGCGATGGCATTCCACACCGTATGGCATTCCATACTGCCGGACGAATGCGTATTTCTACTCATTTATACCGAAGATGGCCTGCGATTGGAACCACCTGCCCACCTCTGTTGCCGATATTTCTGACAATTGCCAATATTTCTGACAATTGCTTGTTTAAAACCGCCGCGCAAAACTATGTATTTGAATAATCTGCCTGGTTACCTGTCGTGTTCTTGCGTTTCGTGTAAACTTGCGGTTTTCTTGCTGTTTTTCATATTTTCTTTTGGCTGTACTATGAATGAAACGATCTTTACGCACACTCTTCTGTAACGTCCCGCTAGGGCCTTGAAGGTATTGCAATAAATAAATAAATAAATAAATAAATAAATAAATACGCTTCACCATATACTCTGACTACAAAAAAAAAGAAAAAAACCTTGCAGCCATGCCGTTTCTCTGTGGTCACCTAATTACGCTACTCCAGTCATTTTGTTGGTGACATTACGCAATAGCCGCCTACAACTGCGTCTCACTTCCGGCCGACCTTGACACGTGTCATCGGTGGACCGAGCAACGCCGACAAATTCTGTGCAGTGACGGTCACTGGGCTGTGTCGTGGCCGCGTTGCCTCGCGGCACCCTTCCTGAATACGAATGATGAATTATTTTTACTATTATGATAACTGTTGTCGGACAGGTGTATGTGTCTCGAAAAAAGGCGTGGTTTCTGCGATTATTGAAGCGTAAGCTAAACGGCGCGTCAGTTTGTCAAATGCGCTCTTGTCCGCACATGTTGCAGATATCGCAATTGCATCGCATAAAAGCTGGCGTGGTTCACAAAGCTGGGCCCCGTCCTAAACATCTAATTAAGGGTATTTTTTTTTATTCGTACGAGCGCGACGCCCCTTACGAATTCATGCATCCGTGCGCGTGGCGATGCCACTTGACGCTGTACGCTCGAACAACGGCTCGAACTAGAGCTCGGAGAGTGTTCTGTAACGGAAACGTTGATCGTTGATGTCGTCGGCACGAGAGGAGCAGGCACACAGTAGCGAGGACCGATAGATCGAGCGCGGACGTTGCACACGTGCAATTGGATCATTTATTGTTTCGTAGCGAAAGCTTCGAGCGAAAGACGCGTCGCTCAATGACGCACGGCAACAAACAGGTGCAAAGCCGCGGACGACTGGACAAAATAAATAAGGAAGGAAGGTGCTTCCATGCGTCAAGCGCAGCGTGGGGGAACAGCAGAGCACCTTGCAAATCGTGAGCCGTGTTTGTTGAGGCCAAGCGAGAGGACAATCGCGTTCGAACTACGACGCTTCTTCGCTCCACGCCCACGCATCGTAGGGACGGCGCCTACAAGCAGAGCCGGGCAAAACGCACGGAAACCAAGCCTGTCGCAAAGGCGGGCGGCAGAATCGCACAAACGGCTCTTTAAAGAAAATCAGTCGCGCCGAAGAGATGAAGGCATCGTTCCATCCGCATGCGGACCAGCGAGCCGCCGCCGTTGTAGCCGGCTTTTGTTTCCGCGACCAAGCCGACAACAGCGCAAGGTTGCACGCGATCTCACCAAGCGCGTCCAACGAAAAAAATAAAAAATAAAACATATTTCACTTTTTCTTTAAACCTTTCATTTATTTCTTCTGCCGTCCTTCGCGTTCCCATGAGTCCAAGACGCCCGGGAGCCAGGCCGCAGGCTTCTCACAGTCGGTCTCCTCCCTCGCCGCGAGTCTGTTTCCTTTTTTCTTTTTTGTTCTCACGCACGAGGGCGCATAGCGTATTGTCTCTGTGGCGAGGCAATTACGACTCATTACGGGTACGACCACCTCCGAACACAAGAGTTGGGCCCACTGACAAACGAAGCTGCCCGCTCCATAGTTGGACAACGCCTCTCCCCTTCCTCGTTTGCCCGGTTGCCAAGTCCCCGAACAAACCCTCACCCGCTCGCATGCTTGCTCTCTGTCGATTAGATTTCGGCACGGCGAAGTTTGTGGAGGGCGCTCTAGGGGGGAGAGGGATGGCGCATGTAAAACACGGCCTCCAGAGGAGACAATAGCCGTGCTTCACCTCTCGCCACAGCAAGCACGCACATACATATCATTCCCAATTTGCACGAGCGTCGTCTGCTGCTCGGAAAAGGGTGCGCGATAGCCGCGGCGGAGAAAAAAAAAAAGACCTGCGGAGGGTGGCAAGCGACGGAAGCAAAGCGTTGGAGTATAAAATGCAGACCAGAGAAGGCAACAAGGAGGGAATCCTCTGGGAATCAACACCTCTTTTCCCACCCCCGGCTGCGGACCACGACGCAGCGCCAAGTCCTCGCACGCAAAGCCACGCACTAAAGGGAGAGAGAGAGGCCGTTGTATGTCGTAGTACGCGCGCGTGTGTGCGTGCTAGTTGTGGCCGGTCGGCCGGCGCGCACACGCACATTCTCGCGGGCAGCAGCCCTTTCTGCGCTGCCGCCGCCGGGGTCCTGGGAACGAAAAAGGGCCGCGAATCCCGAGAGCGATCTCTTCTCGCTGGCTTCGGTAGCAGCGACCGTAGCCAAGCCGCCGGCTGGCGAGTCTCCCACGAAGGCCCTCCTTCCCCACCTCCACGCAGGAGCGCCCTCTCACTCACTACGCGACTCTCGCGGGAAGAGAGAGAAAGAGAAGATCGCCGTTCCGAACAGCGCTGCCACTCCCTCTGGAGGAGCGCGTCGTCTGCTCTACTCTGACAACTGACGAGACCTCCGAAAGGTTGTTTCAAGGATCCAGTGAGCAAACATGCGGAGATGATATACTTTTTGCAATCCAAGTGTTTCTAATAACTACAGAGCTAAAGCTTGGCTAGTGAGAAATGTAGTGAAACGAGAAAAACAACCGCTTGGGGACCAGCGTTCGAGAGAAGGAGAAGGTGAGAGGACGGTTGCGGAAACGGAGGAGAGAAGGTGTCGCGGGGAGTGCAGCGACCTGGCAGGAACAGCGGGGCCAGCCATTGTTTCCCACGATGTTTGCTGAGAATCTGCGGATTCCCACGGTGACTCGTGGCGGCAGCGGCCCGTTCAGTGCCGTGTCCGTCGCCAGTCGCCAGTGCAGCGAGAGCACCGCAACGACTGACACGTTGGGCCGCTCATCAGTCGCTGCCGCGTCGTCATCGCCGATGGTGTTCTCTCCCAGCGAGTGCCGTCCCGCCGCCCCGATCAGCAGCCGCCGCCTTGGTTGCAAGACAGGCTCGTTGCCGCTCGACCACGTCAGGTAGGCGACGCTGCGATGCGACACACGAGTTCCGTCCATCCGACACCGAACTCGGTCCGCGCGCGTCACCGGCGGTAGCATCGGACCTCCGCGCGTGTGTGTTTGGTGGTGCGTGTTGTGCGCGAGTGCGTGCGTGTGCTGTGTTTGGGTGACGCTGCCATGAGTGACGTGTATATGACCGAGGAACAGTACGCGGGTTACCACCCGGCGCAGAGCAACTACTCCTCTCCGCACGACGACGGCCCCTACGGCGCCGCAACGGGGATGGCCGGCTACGGCGACTACGGTCGCGGTAGCGAGCTGCTCATGGAGCTGGGCGGCCAGCCTGTCGACATGTCGAGCCCGCCGGCGCGCTACTACAAGGGCGGCGGCGGGGGCCTCTCAGACCAGGAGCCGAGCGCGCTGCTCGGCTCGGTAGCCAAGGGTCCCGGACCCCCGCCCGCGCCGCAGGGCTCCCCGCACCTGGGTCTGCAGGCGCCGCGGGCGCAGCTGCCGCCGAGCCCCGTCGCGAGTCCCGTGGCCGTGGCCGCGGCGACGGTGGCCGGCGGCGAGAGTCGACTGTCGCGCGACGCGATGGATCGCTACCTGCGCGAGCGCGGCGACATGGTGCTCGTCATACTGCACGCCAAAGTCGCCCAGAAGTCGTACGGAAACGAGAAGCGGTTCTTCTGCCCGCCTCCGTGCGTCTACCTGCTGGGCGACGGCTGGCAGCGCAAACGCGACCAGTTGCTGCGCTCGGGTGAGACTGAGCAGGGCGCCCAGCTGTGCGCCTTCATCGGCATCGGAAACTCTGACCAGGACATGCAGCAGCTCGACTTCGGCGGCAAGAACTACTGTGCCGCCAAGACGCTTTTCATCAGCGACTCGGACAAGCGCAAGCACTTCATGCTCTCCGTCAAACTGTTCCACGGGAACGGCGAAGACGTAGGCGTCTTCCACAGCAAGCGCATCAAAGTGATCTCCAAGCCCAGCAAGAAGAAGCAGTCGCTGAAGAACGCCGACCTGTGCATCGCCTCGGGCACGCGGGTGGCGCTCTTCAACCGGCTGCGCTCGCAGACGGTGAGCACGCGCTACCTGCACGTGGACGCCGGCAACTTCCACGCCAGCTCGAGCCAGTGGGGCGCGTTCACCATCCACCTGCTGGACGACAACGAGTCCGAGGCCGAGGAGTTCACGGTGCGCGACGGCTACATCCACTACGGCTCGACCGTCAAGCTCGTCTGCTCGGTGACCGGCATGGCGCTGCCGCGGCTCGTCATTCGCAAGGTGGACAAGCAGAACGCCTTCCTCGACGCCGACGACCCGGTGTCGCAGCTGCACAAGTGCGCCTTCTACATGAAGGACACCGAGCGCATGTACCTCTGCCTGTCGCAGGAGAAGATCATCCAGTTCCAAGCGACGCCCTGCCCCAAGGATACGAACAAGGAGATGATCAACGACGGCGCCTCGTGGACCATCATCAGCACGGACAAGGCCGAGTACACCTTCTACGAAGGCGCGGGACCCGTGCGCGGACCCGTGACGCCGGTGCCCGTGGTGAGCAGCCTGCACCTGAACGGCGGCGGCGACGTCGCCATGCTGGAGCTCACCGGCGAGAACTTCGCGGCCAACCTGCGCGTCTGGTTCGGCAACGTCGAGGCCGAGACCATGTACCGCTGCGCCGAGTGCCTGCTCTGCGTGGTGCCCGACATCTCGGCCTTCCGCGAGGGCTGGCAGTGGGTGCGGCAGCCCACGCAGGTGCCCGTGTCGCTGGTGCGCTCGGACGGGGTCATCTACGCGACGGGGCTGACGTTTACGTACACGCCCGAGCCTGGACCGCGCCACTCGGGTCCCAGCCCGTATCCGGCTCTGGTGCACGAGATCCTGAGGCCCGCCAACGCGCGCACACACCCGCCGGCACCCGAGGACCACGGCGTCACGCCGCAGGGCTATGGCCAGCACCATGCCATGGGCCACTACCCCGGGGCCCACCACCAAGGCATGTCCTGAGAGCCCTCTCACATGTGCGTTCAAGAAGACTCCCTACCCTATTTATTTTCGCCTCGCTACGCGGTGACAGGACGTGCGCGGATCCGAGAGGCAGAACCCGACAGTGCGTGTCGCGCATCGGCGTGTCTTGCCCTGCGTGCACGAGCCCCGATTCGGCCTCACTCGCAGGACGCATCGTGAACATTGGCGCTGTCAGTGGCCGGCACAGAACGAGAGGAGCATTATTCTGGCCGCATTTCGAAACCAGTCGCCCTTTCATTCAGAAAATCACCCTTGCACTTAGATAATGCTGCAATGTTTCCTTGTAGATGAATCTCTGTGTCAGTGCAAGTACTTGTGTGAGAAATGCCATCTGATATTTTTTTTTTATTGCTTTGTGGCCATAGTCAAGGGAAAGGGTGCTTTTGGGAATTTGGGCTTGCCCTCCTGTGTAAAGATAAGGATTTTAACTCATAATCCCCCATGTTTCTTGAGCTTTGGACTTCTTTTCTTGTATTGTATGTGTTGCTTGAAGAAGTGCGCAGAATATGTCTCATTGTGATTGATGCTAAAAGTGTTGGGACTGGTTCCTGTGGGTGTCTTTGCCAACTGCAGATTCATTTCATGCAAATATTGTCAGTACTTTCTACTTCCCTGCCGAGCTTCCCACATAAGAGAGCTATTTCTCAGGGCGATTTTTTACCTCTTAATCTATAATGCATGCAGTGATTCAGTTTCAACAAAAGGATATTACCCATATGAACCACCGCATCCTTGTATGTGTAAATTGGGCATATGGACTTGTGTAAATTTCTACTTTTAGTTGTTTTTTGTAAAAGTGGCTATGGTACAAGATGTATTTATTATTGTCTATGCTGTGAATGTTGTTGCCTTTTACAAACAAAATTTATTGCCATTTTATTTGGGTTTCTTTTACTATAGACATCAGTAATTAGCACCAAACTCAAAATGCTTCCTTAAGTAACATTGCTTTGTCGACATTCTTTTAGTGGTGTCCCATGCTATTAGTGTGCTCATTAACCGTGGGAACCAGCATTGATTTGTTGCGCAGGATAGAGAGCAGCAAGGTCACATTGAACTAGTGAGTTTTCTGTAATTAACTTCACAGTACTTCTCAGATGCAGAAGCATTTCTGTCCCCATTCTGTTGATCTAACAGAATGTAATGTAACAGATGGTAAGCCTTAAGAGGTGGTTTAAGCCAGTTAGCTAAGTAGAAACTGTTATCCTAGAAGCCTACAGAGCCATGGGAAGCAGCTGCTCATGAAAAGGCATTGGAACTTCTCCACTTGTATTGATTGCAAGCAAAATTTAGCCAGTGGCATACGTGAAACCAGTTGTAAAGCAGCAGTGATTGAGTGCATGACACTCGGAAGTTTTCTGCTACTAAATTTTGTGAGTGGTACTCAACTTCAGTATCCCTTCATATTTTGTGATCAGAACTGGTGTCCACTAAAGTAATTAAGTGGAAGTAAGCTTAACAGATTCAGTAGCTGAGCTTTATGATGTATACAGCAAGCATATGATTATTTTCACAGCTCTTAATTGTTGGTCATCATTTTAGTAAGGATTTATTCCTTGATAACTTTTTATACAACTCTGGTGTGGTACACATGTGATCTCTGTCTCACACTTAGAACTTTTATAGCAGCTGTGCATTAGAGTGGTTCTATTTTAGAGCCTACATTTTTGAGAACTGCTTCACAAGCTTCAGTACCAGCCACTGCAGCACAAGCTTCTCATTCTGAGTTCGTTTTTTTCCATACCAGATACAGTTTATTTTCTCACTGATCCCTTGCAGCATTTGAAGAAAATAAAGGTAGTGTTAGCATGATAGATACAAAAAAAGGCAATGGAATGAACGCTAGGAAACATTTGTCCTTTTGCGTTTACTTTCTGGGAACCGACTAACGTGGGAGCAGGTACCACTGCAATATTCCCTAAACATGCCAGGCGTGGGCACTTCGTACCTTCAGAATGGATCAAGTGCCAATTAAAATCAAAACCCACTGGTTATTATTCAGCTAAGTTCTCAAATACTCTGCACTTTCGCTCTTTTAAAGTGAATCAGTATCCTGTCTGTATTGGTAGTGCCCCACGCAAGTCTTCTGTGGCCTTACCGAATGCACAGTATAAAGCCACAATTAGTCCAGCTGGCAGTTCAGTGCTGTTTCAAGAGTAGAGAAATTGTATTAATTTGGAAAAACAAATGGCATTACTTGTTTGTGTGAGTCTATGCTGCTGTGTATGTTTAAACCCATGCACACAAAGATTGTGACAGAAAGGCAAGAGAGTATTTCAGACAAGAATGCTGTGTTGTGAGCCCTATTCCTGCCATTTTCTCATTGACTTGCTCTACATCTGCACCACTAAATATAAATTAATGAGCTCATAAAACTTGTCTATTTAATAGATCCTGCCAGTTTCATCCCACACCTTTCATACAGCAGGACTAAATTTTGAGTCCTTGGCACTGAAAGTTACTTTGCCACTTAAAATTGCAGCTACTGCTATGCAGTACTTGCAAATGACAATAAATTTTCCAGGTATAAAAAAGCTACCTGGCTGGTGAAGAGGGGTTTGTGTATCACAGCATTCGATCAGTTGCCATGCGAATATATCTCCTTGCATTGAGTGTTGCTATGTTTTCTTAGGAGTGGCATTTGTGATGTTGTTACTGAATTCTTGACACACTGCTTTAAGACATTGAGTCGAATACAGGCAAAGGAGAGCCTTTGTCTGCGTACTTTTTGCTCATTTATAGTAAAAGGCATGAGCAGCTTTTGGAAGCCTGACTTTTCTACCAATTACACAATGCTAACTGTGATGCTTTTATAGCACGCTGTTGCACTTATCAGTTGAAAAGATGCCCAGTATGCATTTATACAGCCATGGATCACAATTATTTCCATGAGATCCTTTATGTACCAGATAGAAACATAAGCAAGGCTCTTATATGTGATGTGAAGCATACAGTACTAACAAGGTGCTTGAGAAAGGGCAAACAAGAGCAAATCACCTACACGCATAAGTTAACTAGCAGCAATTTTGTTCAATAAATTGGTTGCAGAAGCAAGCAAGGGCACTTTTCAGCTGTTTTATTTACATTCACATAATTAGGTCATGGGCTTGTCCATTCGTAAAACTGATTTAATATGCAAGTGTGAGCAAGCAGCACCTCGTTGTGAGCTCTCTTGGGTTGGCTGTCAAACATGCCTCCACAGAATTGTCCTCCTCTTATAACTACCCTTCAAAATATTTGGTTGGTATTCTTAGCACAAGATGGCCAGAAAGCACAGCTTTCTGAGTGGTTCATACATAGTGGTGGCTTTAATGTGTGCATGCAGCAGTTTGCATTTAATGTAAGGTTTTCTTGATGAGAAGTCGGTGTCAAACCGCATGCAAAATGTTTGCCATCACTATTGAAATATCTCTTGAGTGCTTCCTGCTGTTCCTACTGAGATTGAACAAAGGTGGAACTTTGCATAAGTCCTACTGTTTTTAGAAGAATTGTGTTCATCAGAGCAACAATGTTTTTATTCTGAACATAGATGCATCTTGATTTCAAGGCCAGTGTAATCAAAGTTGTGGACACTGTCACAGAGCAAATTTCAAACCTGGCAACTTAGAGGCTGTGTGTGGCCACAGTGGTTGGTATTATGAATGCAAAGCCAATTGCTATGCATGCATATTAACTGCATCTGAGAAGCAGAGTACAATCTCTAACTTGGAAGGATTGCAGTATTAAGTATTGTATATATACTACTTGTCGGTGTACTTGCAAATATACTTGCTCCTTAAGTATCAAGAGAATAGATGGTTTCAGCTGCTCCATTTATGCAAACACAAGAGGTGTGTGCCTTTTAGGGTCTGCATAGTAGGTCAGGGGAATGAGGTAAAGATAAGGGCCAAAGTTTAAAATTGATGGGGCAAGTTTTATATGCATAAAGGGAAAGGCAGCCAGCTCCGAGGCAGAACGTTTCAAGCTCAATGCTTCACACAGCCGTTTTGTGTTATTCTACGGAGCCAAGCCTTATGAGAGAGCCGAACACACTTCTGTTAACTTAGCAAAAACTTGGAAACCATTTTGTTAAATGTTTAGTGCAGCAACTGTTTCTATGCTCTCTCTTCTATTTCATTAGTTATGCTGTGCCAGGTTCTGTATATGTGTCATGTAATGGAATATATTTCGTTTACATGTGTTAGTGACTCATGGGGATTGACAGATTGTGGCACCTCGGATTGATCTTGAGGCTGTTGCGGTTTATCCTTGTCCATGTCAAACACTTGTTTAGATGATGTAGCTCTGCACATCATGCTAGGGTTGTGCCATGTGACGTTGCATAGCCCTAGAAATAAATTTAAACCAAGGTTAACACTGCGTCATTCAGAGACTTGTCTACTTTGTAAGCAAGTGATCTGTATTTTAAGTATCCTGCAATTGCCACCTCATGGTTGCTAGTTCAGCTAGTACAACAGGGTTTGTGTTAATTTTTTTTGTTATTGGCACTGGTATTTGAGGTTCCTTCTCTGAATATAGACTCTTGGTACCAGTAGAAGCACTCTTGGGCTTAAAAGAACAATCATCTTGTTCAACATTGCATTGCAGCCTCTTGTAATAATCGAATTTTTAGGGGATAAAGGGTGAATATAATAATTTGTCTTTATATAAAGTCTGCAACAATTTAATTCTACTTTTGCATAATAATTGCCTCTATGTGCTGGTCACATTTCTGGCTTGTCAATAATGTAGCTGCTGGGCATCATGTGTTGCTTGCATTTCCAATGCACTGGTCAGCTTGTCCTTTGTTTTGTCCCTGATCCACTTGCAGTGACAGCATTTTGAACAAGTAAAATGTAATGTGTAAAGATGTTACAGATGTCTTTATGAGTGTTGTGGTATGCTGGGAGTGGCATGTTGAGACACTCGTAGTGCAAGCAGTGGCACACTCATTTGTAGTGACAGTATTAAGAGCATTGTGAATGGCGTCATGTGATGTAGCAGAAGTTGCACGTTTAAATTACTGCTGCACCATGTGAAAAGAAGCGGTAGACAAATATTGGACATCCAAACAAAGTTAAAACAGTTTACATGGATGATGTTGCTATTGTTGGCAGTATAGGATTCACCAGCAACTGCTGAAGGGATTTCATTCCTTGTGAAAATAGTTGTTGTCATGTTGGCATTTATAGAAAATGCAGCAGATGTACTGCTTGATGAAGTGTAAGGATTCAAAATTACAATTGCAGTTATAGCTGTGATGGTGCGACGACTGTATGCATTGGCATTCAAAAGCACCAAAGGTCAGAAATCTGTGGGGTGTGCCAGAAAAGGGCTGCAATTGTGTGCTGAGATAAAGTTCACTTGTTATCACTTGGCATACAAGAGCACATTTGAATATTTCTAGATTTGTCACAGCATGCAGTGTGGCATTCTGTTGCCATTTGGTTGCCAGCTTGTGGATAAAATTATTTAGAATTAAAAAGGAAACCATTTTAATTTTACTTGCCTGTCTCGGAAAATGTTATTGAACAATAACAATTCATGGGGCTAACAGTGCAGTCTTCTGCCTTGGATAAAATAGCAACTTAGCAACTCAACTGTGTGATGAGAGGTTGTAATTAGAAGTTCCCATTTTTCTTAATGCATATCACATCAATCTCCAGTTTGTTACTGTGCCATGCAGCTGAATGTATGGTAATGTGTGAAAAGATGGTCCCAGAGTACAATACATATTAAGAAGGAATCTTTGACGACAGAAAGTAGTAAGAGTTGAGAGATGCAACATGCAGTTACACAGACCAAAACTTCGGGAAAGTGATGCAAGCCTGCGTAAAATAATTCAAAACAAATCTTTTAGTTGCAGTGTTCTGAAAGACATGGCTAACAAAAGTGTGGCACTTGAGCATCCAGTGATTTGACAAAGGTCTTAAATATTGACTATGTTGTGCAGTGCCTACAACATTGTATTCACGCTGAGTCACTAAATGTGCATTGTGGCATTTTAAACAAGTGCTGTGTAGTCAGTAGTATAAATTGGCAGTGACCACTGTGATTGCTTGTACAATGAAAGCAGGACTGTGAGCATGCAAGTCTGTAATGGTTACAGAGGTAACATTCCACAGTATTTTTATCTACGTTGCTTGTGTGCGCTCGTGTGCAAGAATGCTTCCACTGCGAGCCTGCAACTGTTTGTGCAGAGACGACAAAGCAGACTCAATGGACAGATATATGTACATTATCACTCCCTAGTGCTGTATATTTCGCTTGTGTTTCTTTCCTCTGTGCTTGTCACTGATGTGAAGCGGAACCGATAAAGACAAATATATATATATATATATTATAGAGACTTTTACATGCCCTTGCACTGTCTGGTTTTGCCACAATGGCGAGAGCGAACGAGCGGCCCCCATTGCTTGGGTAGCTTACAGCGCTGAATTATGCGTGCCCACAACCCTTGCCCCACTTTATGATGTGGTGTTGACGGTTGCATTCTGGGCAGTCAATTCATATTGCAATTGCGTAGTACGGCCGAATTTCATGGGCAGGAAGCCACTCCGCAGACGAAACGGGTGAAGCACGATCGCCACGCCTCCTGCCTCATCCACCGCAGCCCCCCCGGCACGCACGCGTGTTCACAGACACGTACAAAAACAAGACCTTTCTGAGCGAATCAGACGCGGACTAAAGACTGCGTTAAGGTACTGTTCTCAATGCGCCTTGCGCGCAGAAATAACATGATGAAACTTTTAGAAAGATTCAACATACGTGCTCTCGTTCGAGTCGCTGGAGCGTCACGGGATCATCCCGTTATTGGATGAAGTTTAATGATGAAAATTGTTCTGCTAGGAGCGATAAATCACGCGAAGAGTATCGCGCACCTTGGCGAACTAGAAGGTCGCTCATTCCACCAGCTTTGTAAGAACAGGTAAATGGAGTGATTGCGACCCGACGCTGCAATCTCGGCTGCAAAGGACGCCGGTGAGGGCTGTTGCTGACACCTAGTTAAGGATTATGGGTTATAATCCAGTAAATTTATTTTTTGCGCGTTTCGTTCTTCGTCACATCGGTGTGATTCTTACGATGGAAGGTATAGATAACAGGAGTTGAATGGGGGCTAGGTGAATATATAGTCAGTCCAAATAAACGCATTAGTCGAATTCCAAATTCATCCCTTCGAGGTCCTGTCGATCAGCCGGAGCGCGAAGTCAACCTTCAAAAGCGCTCCACAGCACCTCCACCAAAATATGAACTCGGAAGTATTTTTCTTCTTTGTAATCTTGCCGAAGCGTTGACCGACGCGACAGTCGGTGGCTGCGGCGCGGAGCACCTCGGCTCTAGCTGGGCTAAACGATTCAGCTCGATGACACAGCCTCTCTGTAGGGCGGCGCTCCGGTGACATTGCTAGAAAGTTCGGCTCGCTGCTAGGGACACAAAGGTAGGTTTTAGATAGCGAATGTAAAAAGAAGCTAACATGGGGGGGGGGGGGGCAGCATCCGTCTATACAATATGGTTTGGGGTGCATACGGCAGGGCATTGCGAAATCCTGACTACGGGATTACCACACTCGTTGAAAATAAAAGTTTACAACCACTGCACTCTACCGAGGCTAAAATATGGGGCAGAAACTAGGACGTTAAGAAAACAGCTGGAGAATAAGGGCCGTACAAGGAGCGATGGAACGAGAAGTGTTTGCCATAACGTTAAGAGATAGGAGAACGGTGTGGATAAGAGAGCAAACAGGTATGGCCGATGTTCTAACCCACATCAAGAGAAGAAAAGGAGCTGGGCAGGCCATGTAATACATAGGGCAGATAGGGTAGACCATTAAAGCTAGAGAATGGGTGTCAAGGGAAGGGAAGGACAGTAGAGGACGTTGGGTGATGAAATGCGGAGATTTGCAGGCGGAAGTTGGAATCAGCTAGCTGAAGACGGATAATTGGAGATCGTTGGGACAGGCAGTCGCCCTACAGTGGACAAAAAAATAGGCTGCTGCTGCTGCTTTTGATGATGATACAATCTTACAAAAAAAAAAAATAAAGCTACTTACATGTCTCGTATACATGCGCAAGAGACATCGCCCATATGGCTAGTGTGGTGACGTAACATTTCCTGGCAAGCTTCTTACGCATATTACGTATCATTAGGTGCTCGCCGACAAGCGGACTTTTTCCCCCAGCTCCCACGGGTCGGAGAACTCGGATCTGTAGCGCTCTTAATAAATTGAAAATCATTGCTACCGCAACAAAGCTGCGAGGAAGACCAGGAGTTGAGGCTTGAGGCGAACTGCATAGAGTCAAACGCCTTCGTAGCAAAGTGTTCGGTACCTCCTAAGTTCTTCGTTGTAAAGGTCGCGCACCGTACCTCTCCCAGTAGATCAGACTAAGCGCTTTTAAACCTTGTGTGAAAATATTGCCTCACAGAATGTGGGACTGCAGCGGCCTTATTTCACCGTGGCTCACAGCATACTACGCCGCAAAACGCAGGAGCTCGTCGAGTAAAGCTGCAGATCGTCGAATAACATAGTCGCCTCACTCGCCATCAAATTCATTGGTTTGTATGCAGGATCTTTTTCACTGTTGCCTTCCTTAACGTTTGCGCCCTTTCCGCCTTCTGGCTTTGAAGACCTCGCTGGTCGTCAGTTACCATTATACGTGCACTTCGTCATCAACAGTGTCGTATTCGTCAGCTGTCGTACCCGTTGATGTGCCGAAACGAGCAGCGTACGAGATGAGCAATTCGTGGGGCAGTGCAGCAGGACTACTATACTATCATCGGCACGCTTTTCAGTTGCGTCGCTGCCATTAGCACTAGCGGGGAGCGCACCTTGGCGTGACGTCTGTGGAAGCTGCTGGCTACACCGTCACGTGGCGTTTGTTGTAAAGCAACAAATCAGCCGACGGGGTTGCCTAAACTTTTCGTGGTACAGGCAAATTCGTTGTAGAGTTAACAATACGTATGAAAGATAAATAGTTCGGCGGCGACTTAATCAGTCCTTTCGTCTACAGGTCATTTCGCTATAGAGGCGTTTGTTGTAGATACTTTCGACTGTACATAGCGAGGTATCGAAACGGCTAAACGTAAGGACTTAGGCACGCTAATATAGAATGCCATTTGAAAAAAAAAAATAACGTGTACAGAATTACAACGTTACGTACACATATTATGCCACGTTCTGAAGAAAAGCACGTAAACCAAGAGTAAATGTTATCAAAAGTATTATGCAAGCAATTATCAATGCTTTCTGAAAGGAATGCCCCTAAACAATATCAAGAAATAAAATTGAGAAACCACGAGTACGAAGTAACGATAACACAAAATCAGTCTTCGAAATATTTCATGTACATTTTCTAAATGTAGTGCAGAAATGTCAAGAGCCCACGCTCTCTGGAATCCAGCCGTTTTACAACGGCTTGAACGGTTCCTGCCGTCGCCGAGGACGTGCGTGAAGCCTGTCGTGCACAATTTGTGTATTCTGCAGTAGAACGCACTTGGGGGTCTTCTTTCTTTTTTCATTGCGCTAGTTTATCTTGCGTTTGCTGCATTCAACGTTCAGCAGTCGTCGCTCTGTGATGCTAATAAAGTTGGAGCAACTGATTATATAACGATCTGCGATCACTGACCTATTTAGAAAAGGCGAGCCTCATGTACGACAAGCGGCCGCAAAAATGTCCCAGAATTCTCTTAAGCTGCTGGACTCGACTCTCGGGCTCCTACTCTGCCTGTATGCGATGTCGTGAGTTGTAAATATACAACGTCTAAGGTATTAACACATAACCATTCAGGGGGATTGGCCAAGCATCAGATAGGGTTTTTGGCTAAATGTGGTAAAAAACTTAACCGGTTACAAAAAAGAAACATTATTGTCAGAATTTAGTTGCATTCAACAAAAAAAGAAAGAAAAGTTTCTAGATTGCAGCGCAAACGTTCCCGTCACTGGGCCCAAAAGTCTACGCACCCGTGTCATACCTAATACGAGAGGACGAAGCGGTGTTTCCGTGATTATTTTTGATACAATAAAAAGTCGTAGACAAGAAATGCAAATAAAATGTTCTATAGGTCTCATTTTCCATAAAAACAATGAAATCAGAGCCCTTCCATTCCCCGCTCTCAAAAGTGTGTGTGTGTGGGGGGGGGCGGGATTATGCCATCTGACCCCCTCCCCCCGCCCTTCTGAAAGTAGGCTCTTTCGACTCCAAGCTGGAAAGTCCAACAAAACGATAGCTTAAGCAAAATTTTCTTTCTTAACTCAGTAAAGAATGTGTAAAGAAAAGCAAGAACTTACGTGGCGTCAGTAACGCTTTTCTCTACTACGTGTATCCCCTGCTTGCGCAGTGCGAATTGTCTTTCGTGCCTCCCCGGGACGCGCTGTAGCAAACAACGAATAAAGGGAAAATGAGACAAATGAGGGTGGATGTCTCATTTTCCCTTTATTCATTGCTTCTCTCCACCTTGCGGGTTTCCGCAGAACTACTACGTGTAGCAAACAACGTGCGCCATTCGCCACACACGCTCGCATCGAGGAGGAGGCCTGGCGCTGGGCAGTTCCCGCCCCAACAAATTCCCGCTTGCGCTCTTGCCCAGTTTTTTAGCACCGCCCAACCGTATGTAAGGACGCAGTAAACTTGCTCTACTTAAAGTGCAGGCAAGGGGAGAACTTCGGACAAAGCATTACGATCAGCCGCGCCCTACGGTTGGTGTGCCTCACGGCATGAAATCGTTGGATTACCAACTGTTGAAACTGTTAAATCTCCCTCCAGAGATAATCTACATGGCGTTGCGCTCTCAGTGTCTCATAAAAATAAAAATCTAATCAAACCTCTTACAGGTCTAAATGTCGAATTGCATTGCGTAATCACGAGGCATGATCGATATGTTCGTGAAAATGACGCTAGCCGAACGTGCAGAGCCATTTCAATGCCAATAGAACACTGACCTGAGTTTTTTTCTAAAGACATGTGTCGCTTGTAATTCTGCCGATTTTATTTTCAGGTTGTATCTAAATAAGAGCAACACTAATACTTGTTTTCCGGCAGGAGCATATCCTGAAGAAATCAAGGTCACTTTTTGGTGAGGTGTGCCGAATATTTGAACTGTGTTGGTTGCTTTTGTGGTCTTAAACAGTTCCTGAATACTCGCTTTCTGCCAATAATTATGTGTTATACACGGCATTCAGTTGTTTTCGCCCGGTATCCTCGGTGAACTATGCAGGGTATGGTGTTTATAAATTTATTCGAAGTACGGAGCCATATTCTGAGTGACCAGCGATATATGTTTATTCTGGGTATGTTCATTAGAGCCTTTGTAGAACGGTAATCATTGAAGTGTCCCAAGGTATCATACTGTCGCTAGTCGAAATCTTTCCCAGACTCCCAAAAGAACTGCACGAAATACGGACTCCAAATTGCGTGAAAACAGGGAGAGATATAAGCACAAGGCATCGCGAAGCTTTCACTTTTCTGCTTTAAATACAAGTGTCGCATATAATTACTAAACCCTCGCTTTTCCATGTGTTTTGTGCATCATACCAGGTGCGTAGTTTGTTTCTTCGGTGTCCTCGGTGAGCTAAACAGGGCATCTTGTTCATATCTGGGGAAAGTTGGGCATGCTTTGGGCAATATGTAGGCAATGTTCCGCAACGAAGGGGTGAAATGCGCTTTTTTTCCAACAGAATACGTATGCAAGTGGTTCATAGCGTTATTAGTCTGCCTTACGAGTGGTGTAAAACTTCGACGGCTGGCTCTCATAATTACCTTCGTACAATTACAATTGAGATCAAATATTGCAAACATAGGGGGAACATTACGCCAAGTTTATGTACGATGCTAAATACTGGTCGATCAAAACAGTTCAGAAAAACACTGTAAGCAAGCATTCGAAAGTATCACGCTACAGTTATTAGGTTTACCAGAGTTATTATTGTAATTACAATAATTAATTTTTCAGATAATTATCTTACGCCACATATTTATATCTACGAATTATAGCCGCTGAGTTCGCACGGCGTATACATTTGGAACGAATTATCTGGACATGTACATGTACAATCATAATACAAAATATTGACACGCGAAATGAAAACACGTATAGAGCTGTGCTCAAATTTCGCATAATTTTTCCTTGTCAATATTGCAAGTCAGTTATGATGACCGCACTTCGTTGTGTACAACCTCGCCACTAATATTACCTTAGCTAGACTTAAACATTTCTTTATTTAATCAGTAAAATTATTTGTAGCGCATGTTCGCTCTTCATGGGCGCTGTACTGCTGCTATACTGGGCGTGATCAGGGGCCTCTTGTCAGGCACTCACCGCCTTTTGTTTCTGCACCATATAAAATATTATATAGTTTCAAGAATTAAGTATAAATCGAAATATTTTGAGTGACCGTAGCCGGACGCCATACTTCAGTTTTGGTTTATGCCTTGGAGCAGTGGCCACACGAAATCATGTTAGGCCTTGATTTCCTGTCCACACATTCGGCCGCCATTGCTCGGCGGGTTTTGTCCAAATGCCGTTGACCCTCCTGATCCTGCGCCCAGTCGAATATGTTCCACCTATTATGTTCGCCCACCTCCCCGAGCCGTGACCTACATTCTTGCCGAGAGCGATTAAATCGTGTCGCCCAATGTCACCGTCCTCCTGTCACAGAACGTCGAATTCCCACACACTGCAGTTGTCCGTGGGAACGACAATGCCACCTATCTTACTGTGGTACATTTCGGTCTCTGCCCTCAAGTGCTACTTGAGGGAATATATCTTGCAACCTAGGCCTCGGCTCTCAACTACCATATTTCTACCTTAACAGGTGACAATGCGTGGCTTACCTCTGTTGGTTCGGGCCCTACAAGCCGAGTGTTAGAACCTTTCTCGACAATGTTCGCTGCTGACCTTCCGGCCCACCTTGCGGACGCCCTTCGTTGCCTTATTTCTCGCTTAGTACCGGGGTATTTTCGATTTCGATGAACCGCCACTGGGTCAAACGTCCGTTGTGAAACGTCGGACACACCGTTGACGCCAGCCCGATTCACCAACGGCCCTACCACATCTCCTCTACTGAGCGCCAAGTCATACAGAAAGAAGTCGACAAGATGCTTGCCCGCGATATCACTGAGCTTTCTCGTAGCCCTTTGCCTTACCCCGTCGTGCTCGTCAGAAAGAAGGATGACAACTGGCGCTTCTGTGTAGACTATCGCCATCTCAACAAACACGTGTATCCGCTGCCGCGGATAGATGACGCCCTAGATTATTATATGGTGCAAAATATTTCCTTCGATACGTCTTCGCTCCGGGTACTGGCAGATTGCAGCTGACGACATGGACCTTGAAAAGATCGCTTTTATCACACCTGATGGCTTCTATTAGTTTAAAGCGATGTCATCCGGGTTATGTAATGCTCCGACTACATTTGAACGTATGATGGACGCTCTCCTTCACGGTTTTAAGTGGTCAATCTGCCTGTGTTACCTGCCAGTCTGCTTGTAGTGTGAAATGTGCATGTACGCTTTACCCGGAAACAGTGTACTGTGCTGCTCTAGTCACTATCAACTTCACCATACCATCCTCCTTTCTTTCTTAGCATCATATCTCTGTTGTTGCCCCAAACCCCTTTCCTATAGCTTAGAATAGCAGGCTAGAGGCACTTCCGTCAGACCGACCCCTCCACCTTACCGCGATTATATATGTGCATTGTACTGCTGCCAAACCATCACCAAACAATGATGAAGTTTGAGTCAGATAGATTCACATAGTAAATAACATTGATAAAAGAAAACGCACGGTGATGGGTCAGAAACATAGTTGCTATAGGGTCCCCACAGCAAAAGCTGGGCGAAAAAAGTTGCTACCGCAAGGACGGAACAGGCATTTACACACCGTAAAGTTCATCTCGAATATTTCTTTAGAATGATCCGATGACAATTTATAAAATTTTGATGTAAAACTAATGGTGCGTGAAAGGATGCTTTTGCAGGCGCATGAACTAGATGGCGCCACCATACCGGGCGAGGCTAATGCCTCGCCATAATGAAGCACAGAGCGCTATGAGGATACATTAGGTATGAGGTCCTCCGAGGTATGTGGAAAGGTGTAACAGTTCCAGGAATTACTTTTGGAAATGCGGTTGTTTGCTTTAAATCAGGGTTTGCTTTAAATCAGGTTTGCTTTAAATCAGGTTTGCTTTAAATCAGGCGACCCGCTGACCAAAGTCGCCTCGCATTGGGCGCTCACGGGAAGACTACAAATGAAGCTGTGCAGGGTGATATGGGCTGGACTAATTTTGAAGTGAGGGAAGCTCGCAGTAAAATTGAGTATGAAGAACGGCTGAGGAATACGGAAGAAAACAAATGGGCTGGGAGAGTGTTCAGGTATCTGTACAGGAAAAACATTGATTCACAGTGGAGGAAAAGAACTAGGAAGCTTACCAGCAAGATGCGGCCTGTAGGGTGGGCAACACAGCAACAAAGAAGGTCAAGCGGAAAGTCAGAGAGGCTGAAATAATCTCATGGGTGGCGGCAATGGAAAAGAAACCTGCCATGAGTGGCTACTGAAGAGGAAAAAACCAAATCAGGAAAGAAACAATTAATGACAACTCAAAGGGAAGCTCATTACTTTTCGAAGCGAGATCGGAATGCCTTAGAACACGCACCTATAAAGCGAGATATAAGACGGAAGAAGAAGCATGTGCTTGCTGCGGTAAAGCTAGGGAGACTATGGAGCATGTGTTATTAGAATGTGAAGACGTCTACACATTGGTCGATTTAGGCGCCACTGGCCTCCTTGAAGCACTTGAGTTCAGCGAGAGCAGTGGAAAAGTAAATATGTCCACAACAGGCATTAGTAAGAGGCGATTAGAGGATTGGTGGAAGAAAAGTAGGGAAACGACAAAAGACGGAGACGTACAAAAGCACAGTTCAAAATACGGGATCAGAAAATTTGGGTGGGGTAGTTCAACGTCTTTTTTCTTCTCTTTTTTATTGTTTAACCTAGGTAGGACATTAAGCAGTATAATAGCAAGAGCTTGGTGGCGCAACCCACCGCCCCGTTCAAAAAGGGATCGCTCATAAGATCCATCCATCCATCCAGGCTCTGGATCGCGTCCAGGCAGACTCAACTCCACTTGACACCCGCTGTGGTGGCTTAGCGGCAATGGTATTGCGCTGC
The DNA here is from genome assembly GCF_050947875.1 of Dermacentor variabilis. NCBI lineage: Eukaryota > Metazoa > Arthropoda > Arachnida > Ixodida > Ixodidae > Dermacentor > Dermacentor variabilis. The sequence continues at coordinate 25,162,494 of NC_134576.1, read as the reverse complement.
TAAGCATGAGGTCGCGGCATCAAATCCCTGCCGCGGCGGCCGCATTTCGACGGGGCGAAATACAAGAAAGCCCGCGCCCCGTGCATTGGGGGCACGGTAAAGCCGCCCGCCAAAATTAATCCGGAGTCCCTCACTACGGCGTGCCTCATAGTGGACTTGGCATGTAAGACCCTATCATTTATTCAATTATTTTGTTGTGCTCAATCTTCAAAGAATTTAGCTTTGCGGTATGATGCTTTCCGTCGTCCACGGTCAGGAGAAATCACGTTTGTTGAGAGAGTGACAATTCTTAGTATTATGTTTGAACCAACCGGCATATCACTTCTAGCCAGAATTCAGGTCCTTTCACATGTCAAAAACATGTCCTCGGCATATAGCAGAATAGAACTAAGCACGAAATCTTCTGTGGCTGAATCATGAGCCGCCGCTTAAGCGTTTCATGTCGCGCGAATTGCTGCCATGCCTGGAAAACTTGCTGTTAAGTTGTCCTCTTCAATAGAAAATTATTACAGGATGGCAAACCAGCCCTTGTTTCTAGACTTGTCCTCTTTTTGCATGTGGTTCATGAGCTTGTAGGCTAGAGCCTGCCATCGTAATAGGTGCGTGCTCATTCATTTCTGCTAAAAGTTGTTCTTTCTCTAGTGTGCAATCGGGCATATCGTGAAATATCTCTATTTGCGCGTTGGGTTAGTGCGGCTGGTTGTATTTTGTTACCACATCGTAACATAGGACCACCGGCTGGGCGTCCGTGAGAATATGACAATGTGGCAGCCGTTTTTAAGCGTTTCTTGACAGCAGTGCCCAGATTCAAATAACTCAGCAACACCGGCTGGTCGTTTTAGTGAAAATGTCTCCTTTTTTGAGCTGCACGATAAGCAACGCTTTCGATGTCAACCAGAGAAAGCGGCGGAACCCGTCTGGTGATCACTGGCGACGGTAATGCGTTAGCAGTATAGCGACACAACGTATTGCTCCAGTCGAAACGAGTTATGATGTATGAGGCATGTACCTCAACGGGACTTTTCTTTCGCGCTTCCCTAAGCACGATCGAAGCCATCGGGCGCACGAAGCCTGCACGTGTCCTCCGAAATGCATGGTGCGCCGGAGCGTGTGAACGCTGAGAAGGCGCTTTGTCGAAACCGCGCTCCTGTCGCGCGCTTCTTTCTGGACGCGCTGAGCCATCTATTTGCGCTGCCGAGAAGTCCACATCGGACCTCCGAGACAATGAGCGCGGCGCGCCGGTGCCTGCGAACGCTCAGCATTGTGCCGTCGCTTGCCGCACATTCAGTGGCAGACGCTCAGTGACGCAAGTTGGCGAGTTTTTCATTGAAGAGCGGCGGATGCCCAGTGCAATTTGTGGCGTTGCCTCCTAGTGCGTCGGGCTGCTGTCCTGGGGCAACCCCTGTGACGTGGGTAATTCCACTCAGCGCCGGAGAAATTTAAGGGCTCTTTTTCATCATTGTAGAGGGGCACGTTCCCAGTGGCACACTCCTAGTTGCCCAAGTTGAGGTCAAATGCGTTCATTGAAGAGGGGCACACGCCTGCTGGCACATAACCAGCGACGCAAGTTGGCATACATAACGGTTACATACATACATACATACATACATACATACATACATACATACATACATACATACATACATACATACATACATACATACATACATACATACATACATACATACATACATACATACATACATACATATCCTTTAATGACGGCGGAGTTGGCACACACTACCAACTAAAAAGATTAGCAAGATGGCGTGTTGTGTCCTCTTTAGGCTGCCGCGGTTGTCGGCTACCAGAAACATAAACACATGCCGTGAGCGAATGTGTGGTTGTACATACAATTTGGACACTTATCTATCCCATGTTCAATGTGCATGTAGACACTTACAGGTGGCGGAAGTGCTCATTGTTTGAAAGCTTGGTACTTGCAGCCGCAGCACCTGCTTTGCGGTGGGACCGTTACTTCGCTGCAGTCAGTAGTAAGCCCCTACTGGCAACGCTTCCTATTATCAAGCGCATTAGCATTTCAACCTGGAGTAACCTGCAGGACCAGTTCACTGTTGATGGTGAGGAACATTTCCTAATGTCACTGGACAACGAAATTATTGACCGCACTGGACGGAATACACCTAAGAGCTCTTACTGATAAATCTATATAAACGTATGCCCTTTATTTTTATATATTTACTTTGAACCACCGAGTTCTTGTTACCTGTAAGGTCTGTGATTCGTCCATAGTAAGTACTGAGTTTCGTGCCTGCAGTCATATTCAAGTGCTTAAAGGGACCCTGAAACGCTTTTGACGATTTTCTACAAACGTACTGAGTCGTTAGAGTAGGTCCTTCTGATCATTAATTGACACATCTAAGTGCTCTGCGTAAAGCGTGTAATTTATTAGAAGGTTTTAAAAATGCACATCGCTGCCGATCGCAGCGCACTGCTCGGCGGAATTTTAAGCCGCCCCTACCCATATGACCAAAATCACCCATATGACGTCAGTTGGGCGAGCTATCCGATTGGCTGACCAGGGCGCGTGATCGATAATTTTTCCAACTTTATGGTAAACAAATGATCTTCGGAATAGTTGGAATGTTAGTTAATTTGTTTTTATGAAAAGAAAGTAGCATAAAGAGAATGCACAAGAACAATTTTTCAGTACACTTAAGCACTTCCGGCAAACAGCAAGTGTCGTCTGCTTGTGTTACAACGTACTCCATTTTGACGAGAGCTCCGCGGTCACAGTTGGTCTGAGTCTTTTCGCGAGCACTATGATTCGACTTTGTTGCCTTGTGGACTGCAAACGTAGAGACTGGCAATATGTCAAGCTGCGACGTCGTGTCCCTCTGCAAGGCAGCGTACGAGCGAACTGGCTGCTGCGCATCGGACTACCGCTATCCGATCGGCGCCAGGATTTGCGCGTTTGTGGCCGTCACTTTACACCGGAAGATTACTAACGCAACAGCGTTTCGCGAGTCCCGTATTGGGCAAACGTAAGCGCAAGGGGACAGGGTCTGGCCGCTTGACTGTGCCGTGACGGGATGAGCCGAGATGAGCAGAAGGGCAAATGTGAATGGTCTGCACGGTGCAGCCACCTGGTGGCACAGAGCGCAACCATACACAGTAGCAGCAACGAAGCGTATTCTTCTTTGCTGCTGGTGCGTATTTTTCGCAGGAGTGTAACTATCGAAACGTTGTTTTTATAAATGTTTAAAATGTTTTACACTTGGTTAGAGCAATATTAGCGCTTTGGCTGGTTAAGCGCTGCGCCAACAAGTGTCTGGACCGTGTAGACCGATCAGGCCGCTCACGTACGTCTACGCCAATGTTCCTTCATCAGCTTGAGTTTATGCCTCCAGTGATTTGCCGAAATGACCAGCTTGCCTGTGGTTAACGGAATACCAGACACGTTCGGCGCTACGACAGAATGCTCGCAACGCACGCTGCTTCGATAGCTCTCGCTTGGGGTCGACAGCCAAGCGGCTAGCGGAGAAGTCTCGCGCAGGCGGGGGCGGGCTCCAAAACAACCGGAAGTGGACGATGTGACGTCGCATCGTGACGCAAGACCAGTGAAGGCGGAGCGTAGCCCCGCTCGCTCGGCGAACGAGTTGAGGAGGAAAAGCGTGGATGGGGAGGAGGGTAACTTCTAATCGCTTGCAACTCCATTAATACGTAACGCTTCACTTAAATTGTGGTGCGAATGTTCTACTTAAGCTGTACCCTACGCGTCTACAAAATTTGTCCGAACCGTTTCAGGGGCCCTTTAAGTGTAGTGTCTTCATGAGCACGTGACGTTGTGAACTAGCCGTTTTTTTTTCTCAAGTATGTTCGTGCTGTACTGTTTCTTCCTTTTTGTGCTGTCCTTTGTGTTTTGTTTTCTGTATGCTATAGTCCCTATCTTGGAATAAATTATCTCGGTAGGAGAGGTTGTCGTGCGCCCATGCGCGGCCAGTTCTTGGGAAGCATATTTAGTTTATGGATTTCAAATCTGTAGGTAGTACTGTTCAGTCATAAAAAAATCCCACAGAACCCATCTCACGATGACTGTCGACGGTAATTCGTTTAGTATTGAATCAATATCGTTAAACAACGTATTGCCACCATCGAAACGAGTTATGCATGAGGCGCGTACTGCAACGGGATTCATTTTTTCGGGTTTCCGTCGCAAAGCCTGCGCATGGCTTCCAAAATGCATGGCGCGCCCGTGTGCGCGCGCTGAAAAACGCGTCATGCTGCAGCAGGGCTCCTCCCTCGCGCTTCTTTCTGGACGCGCTGCGCCATCTAGTGGCACTGCCGAGGAGTCCACGCGTGACCTCCGAGATTAGAAACGTGGCGAACCGGTGCGTGCGAACGCTGCGAATTGTGCCCTCGCTTGCCGCACACCCCGTGGCACATACATAGTGACCCAAGTAGGCGGGAGATTCATTGATGAGCGTCACATACCCAGTGGATTCTTGGCGCAGCTCGCTAAAGCGTAGGAGTGAAATACGTTCATTGAAAAGTGGCACACACCCAGTGCGTTTGTGACGCAGCCTGCTAAAGCTTCGGGTTGCTGTCTTTGAGGAAGCCGTGTGACGTGGGCTCGATACTGCTATGTATCGGATAAACTTAAGGAATTTTTTCGTCGTTGTAGAGCGGCATGGGAAATAGCGAATTTAAAGTGTCAGAGCACGTTTGCTTATCAAGCACTGTCAGTGGAAAGAAAACTTGACTGGGCGTGACGTATGTATGGACGGGAAGAAAAATCGAAATTTAGTGGAATGCCTAGGTGCAGATATTGGGAGCTCCGGAAATGATGCCGAAATTATCCTGTTGAGTGACGCTAGTGGCCACATACAGAATCTAAACGATTATACCGACAACAATGGGAAGTTAATGCTAGATCTCTATGACAAACGTAACCTGGTTAGCGTGCATACGGGGCCTAAATGTGAAGACCAGATCACATCAGAAAGCGGAAATAGGCAATCGACCATCGATTACTTTCTGATGACAGGAGGAATTTATAAGTTGAGAGAAATGGTCACTGACGAGGAAGGACATAACAACATAGGGAGTGACCATAAACACATAATTTGGAAATGGGATACGTAGTTGGGAAAGAGAGCAAGGAACGAAGAAACGCCAGTTCAAATTTGAACGCTAAACAAATTACAAATATAGTCAGTCGCGAAAGAACTTGGCAAATGGCCAAGCAAGCAGTGGGGAGATAGTGAGGCTCTGAGCGTAATGATGACAGAAATAAGGGAAGAGAAGCAACACGCTTATCGGAAAGGAAAAAAGGAGAAGCTGGTGAAACAGGGATACACGGGAGGCAGTCGACGAACGGCAGAAAGCATCACGAGAGCATAGGCAGGCAAAAAATGCACAGTTGCCGAAGGATTTGCCACAGCACAGTTGCCGCGGGCATGGCGCAAGTGCTGTCATGAAGACTGAGCCGGCCATTCTGTTGTTACAGGTCTTCCTATGCAATGTAGATATTTCGGCGCACACTTCAAGCAGGAAAACGGCCATCGGCAGCTGCGAGGTACATCGCATCCAAAGACCGTCGTGGCAGCTTGCTGCTTCCGGACTGGAGCATGTGCCCGGAACAACACCGATAACGACAGTGACCTCCCAGCGCTGCGGTTATATAAGAGCAGTCGACAACCAGAAATCCCGGGGGCATGGCGCAAGTGCTGTCATGAAGACTGAACCTGCCATTCTGTTGTTACAGGTTAGTAAACTTGAGAAGTGCTCCAGAAGTGACAACCGGTTTATTATTGGTCTGTCATGCCTGGAAGTGTGCGCTTCTTGTACCCTGGAATGTATTTCTTTGTTGCCGATGCTGTCTGGTGATGTTGAACTTAATCCTGGTCCCAAAACAGTTAAAGAAATGCTCGCGGAAATTTCGGAAGGACAAAAACTAATGAGTGAGGGTATAAAACAAGTGAGAACACAGGCTTCCTTTTGTAACTAGTTAGAGGTCATAAACAAGAAGATATCGGAGATGGAATTGACCATGAGGGCTGCAAAGGAAAATGAAGAGAGAATAGAGCGCCTTCAAACAGAAATTAGTAACTTAGGCAGTTCTCTACACTACAGTCGAGAAAGAATGGTTGATTTAAAAGATCGAAGTGGTAGAAATAACTTAATTCTCTTCGGAATGACAGAAAGCACTAGTGAAACGAATGTTGAATTAAAAACGAAAGTTCTGCGAGATGTATATGAGGAGAAACTTGCAGTGAAAGTCAGCACAGTTGAAATAATCCACAGAACTGGGAGACCACCTACGAATAAATGTCGACCAGTTATTGTAAGACTTTTTTAACTGCAACGAAAAGGTGAAAATATCCCAGAACTGAAAAAAAGCTAAAGGGCAGCAGTACCTCGCTTGCAAATGACTTTTCTGAGGTGACGCTACGAAAGCGTAAAAACCTTTGGGAAAGTCCAAAAGCTGAAAAGGACAGTGTAATGAAGGTTCACCTCGTGCGTGATAAAATTTTGACCGACAACGACACGTTTATCTGGAACGAAGAAAAAAGTGCCGAAAGAAGATGGGTAAAGGAGTGTCAAGCTCGCGTACAACTGAGTGACAAAGGGAAAACAAACCCACGGATTTCAATTTGATCAATATCAACGTTCGCAGCCTGGCAAAAAAGACCGTCGAATTGAAACACCTTCATTTGCAGTACAAGCCAGATGTCGTTGTTGTCACAGATACTTGGCTACGCCCCGAAATAAAAGACTGAATTAATCCCCTCTGGGTTACATCATGACACGCAAGGACCGCGAAACGCATGGTGGAGGCGTAGCAGTTGCTCGTAAAAAGGACATTGAGCTGGTCATTTTGGATAACTGCCCTAATAATGAAAGTATTTTGTGCAGAACAGTGTTTCTAGGTGTTCCTTTTATTATTGCAGCTTCGACCTCCGGATGCTACTCTTTCATTTTTTACAATGCCGTCAAGATTATATCTGCAACAACGTTCCTCTTAACACCCGTGTCATTATTGCAGGAGATTTCAATTTACCGGGAATCGATTGGGCTGATCTTGCAGTGGGCACAATAGATGTTGCAGATTGTGAAGCTTTGTTAAACTTCACTGTCAGTTGCGACCTCACGCAAATAGTTCCTGAAAGTACCAGAGTTACACAGACCTCGGAATCCTTACTTGATCTCGTGCTCATTACAAGCAATGTACCAGATTGTAGTGTTTCCGTCAAAGACGGACTTTCTGATCATAAACTGGTTTTGCTTTGTGTAAGGAAAGCCCTCCCGACGCAGAGTTCAAGGAGACCAACTGCAGCGGTGGCGTAGAGGTAGAACACCCGCCTCGCGTGCGAGAGGTCCGTGGTTCGAATCCCGGTGCCGGCAATTTTCCACCGGATTAAAAAAAAAATCCGCGTGTTGATAAAATTTCATAAACAGGCCTGGAGTGTGGCCTGATCCCGGTGACCAGAACCGGTGACGCACTCCCTCACCAGAGCAGGATTGGCCACCCTGGTGCAGTACTTGGCCACAACCTCTTATATGAACACAACAATCAAACCCCGGCCCTCAGTCCCCAGCAGCTGCGAAGCAACTGACCACGGCGGCGGTCAGACCTGCGACGCAGCAGAGGGTGCTAATAATCACTGGCTCCGGACAGGCCGCCATTGGAATATGAACCTGGCAACGTTTAACGCTAGAACGTGATCTAGTGAGGCGAGTCTAGCAGTGCTATTGGAGGAATTAGAGGGCAGTAAATGGGATATAATAGGGCTCAATGAAATTAGGTGGCCGAAAGAAGCCTATACAGTGCTAAAAAGCGGGCACGTCCTGTGCTACCGGGGCTTAGCGGAGAGAAGAGAACTAGGAGTCGGATTCCTGATTAATAAGAATATAGCTGGTAACATACAGGAATTCTATAGCATTAACGAGAGGGTGGCAGGTCTTGTTGTGAAACTTAATAAGAGGTACAAAATGAAGATTGTACAGGTCTACGCCCCTACATCCAGTCATGATGACCATGAAGTCTAAAGCTTCTATGAAGACGTGGAATCGGCGATGGGTAGATTCAAAACAAAATACACTATACTGATGGGCGACTTTAATGCCAAGGTAGGCAAGAAGCAGGCTGGAGACAAGGCAGTGGGGGAATATGGCATAGGCACTAGGAATAGCAGGGGAGAGTTATTAGTAGAGTTTGCGGAACAGAATAATATGAGGATAATGAATACCTTCTTCCGCAAGCGGGACAGCCGAAAGTGGACCTGGAGGAGCCCGAACGGCGAGACTAGAAATGAAATAGACTTCATACTCTGCGCGAACCCTGGCATCATACAAGATGTGGACGTGCTCGGCAAGGTGCGCTGCAGTGACCACAGGATGGTAAGAACTCGAATTAGCCTAGACCTGAGGAGGGAACGGAAGAAACTGGTACATAAGAAGGCGATTAATGAGTTAGCGGTAAGAGGGAAAATAGAGGAATTCCAGATCAAGCTACAGAACAGGTATTCGGCTTTAACTCCGGAAGAGGACCTTAGTGTTGAAGCAATGAACGACAATCTTGTGGGCATCATTAAGGAGTGTGCAATGGAAGTCGGTGGTAACTCCGTTAGGCAGGATACCAGCAAACTATCGCAGGAGACGAAAGATCTGATCAAGAAACGCCAATGTATGAAAGCATCTAACCCTGCAGCTAGAATAGAACTGGCAGAACTTTCGAAGTTAATCAGCAAGTGTAAGACAGCGGACATAAGGAAGTATAATATGGATAGAATTGAACATGCTAAAAGGAACATGGTAAAACATGCTAAAAGGAACATGGAAGCCTAAAAACAGTGAAGAAGAAACTAGGAATTGCCAAGAATCAGATGTATGCGTTAAGAGACAAAGCCGGCAATATCATTACTAATATGGATGAGATAGTTCAAGTGGCTGAGGATTTCTATAGAGATTTATACAGTACCAGTGGCACCCTCGACGATAATGGAAGAGAAATTAGTCCAGAGGAATTCGAAATCCCAAAGGTAACGCCGGAAGAAGTAAAGAAAGCCTTGGGAGATATGCAAAGGGGGAAGGCAGCTGGGGAGGATCAGGTAACAACAGATTTGTTGAAGGATGGTGGACAGATTGTTCTAGAGAAACTGGCCACCCTGTATACGCAATGCCTCATGACCTCGAGCGTACCGGAATCTTGGAAGAACGCTAACATAATCCTAATCCATAAGAAAGGGGACGCCAAAGACTTGAAAAATTATAGACCGATCAGCTTACTGTCCGTTGCCTACAAACTATTTACTAAGGTAATCGCAAATATAATCAGGAACACCTTAGACTTTTGTCAAGCAAAGGACCAGGCAGGATTCCGTAAAGGCTACTCAACAATAGATCATATTCACACTATCAATCAGGTGATAGATAAATGTGCGGAATATAACCAACCCTTATATATAGCTTTCATTGATTACGAGAAAGCGTTTGATTCTGTCGAAACCTCAGCAGTCATAGAGACATTACGGAATCAGGGTGTAGACGAGCCGTATGTAAAAATACTGAAAGATATCTATAGCGGCTCCACAGCCACCGTAGTCCTCCATAAAGCAAGCAACAAAATCCCAATAAAGAAAGGCGTCAGGCAGGGAGATACGATATCTCCAATGCTATTCACAGCGTGTTTACAGCAGGTATTCAGAGACCTGGATTGGGAAGAATTGGGGATAAAAGTTAATGGAGAATACCTTAGTAACTTGCGATTCGCTGATGATATTGCCTTGCTTAGTAACTCAGGGGACCAATTGCAATGCATACTCACTGACCTGGAGAGGCAAAGCAGAAGAGTGGGTCTAAAAATTAATCTGCAGAAAACTAAAGTAATCCTTAACAGTCTCGGAAGAGAACAGCAATTTACAATAGGCAGCGAGGCACTGGAAGTCGTAAGGGAATACATCTACTTAGGGCAGGTAGTGACGGCGGATCCGGATCATGAGACGGAAATAATCAGAAGAATAAGAATGGGCTGGGGTGCGTTTGGCAGGCGTTCTCAGATCATGAACAGCAGGTTGCCATTATCGCTCAAGAGAAGAGTATATAATAGCTGTGTCGTACCAGTACTCACCTACGGGGCAGAAACCTGGAGGCTTACGAAAAGGGTTCTACTCAAATTGAGGACGACGCAACGAGCTATGGAAAGAAGAATGATAGGTGTAACGTTAAGGGATAAGAAAAGGGCAGATTGGGTGAGGGAACAAACGCGAGTTAATGACATCTTAGTTGAAATGAAGAAAAAGAAATGGGCATGGGCAGGACATGTAATGAAGAGGGAAGATAACCGATGGTCATTAAGGGTTACGGACTGGATCCCAAGGGAAGGGAAGCGTAGCAGGGGGCGGCAGAAAGTTAGGTGGGCGGATGAGATTAAGAAGTTTGCAGGCATGGCATGGCCACAATTAGTACATGACCGGGGTTGTTGGAGAAGTATGGGAGAGGCCTTTGCCCTGCAGTGGGCGTAACCAGGCTGGTGATGATGATGATGAACTACCTGTATAAGATATTGTAGTAACGCCGACGATGTTAGCACCTTGGACTGTCTTGGAATGTCATCGTACTTATACGATGGGGTGACTGACGTCAAAATCTTGCGGAATATATTTACGAACACGATGAACTACTATCTGGAAAAGTTCGTGCCAAAACGAAGCAAGGCAGTAAAAAAGCGCAATCATTGGATTAACCACAATATTATTACAGGTTAAACGAAGAATGAGATGCAGAAGTAGGAAGAAAGAGAAGAACAAAATGGAGATTTCGCAGCCTTCCCAAGCCCTTAAGTACACGCTCTTGGCGGCAAAAGAAAACTTTTACTTGCAGACGTTACCCAATTCCATGAGAGACTCATCACAACGTTTTCGGCGCCACCTTGCCCCGTCGTACGAACAAAATACAATATGTCTGTACCGATAGAAATATAATTAATGAGTATGCACAAATTGCTGAAAAATATAATGAATATTTTCATTCTGTGTTCGCTCCACCGGCGCCATCTTCCGCTGACCTTGACGAAAATCGCACCAAGGGTATATTGCTTATGCCAGACATCGTTTTCGCTGAGGAGGGAATATTTCTACTGCTCCTTAACATAGACACAAAAAAGATCCGCCAGTCCTGATGGTATCCCAAATGAATTTTTAAAACGATATGCGGAATGGATATCTAAGTATCTTTGTATCATTTTTAAGGCGTCCCTAGAGCAGCACAAATTGCCACCTGGTTGGCTGACTGCCAGAGTTCTCCCTATCAATAAATGCGACGAGAGACACAGCATCGAAAATTATAGGCCAATTTCAATTACTTCCACGTGCTGCAAGATTATGGAGCTTGTAATATCAAACAGCTTGTTCACTTACTTCGAAAATGCTAATATCTTTCTTCCTAACCAGCATGGTTTTAGGCAAAAATTGTCAATGGTTACCCAACTACCCGAAACTATACTTGATTTTTCAAGCGTACTTAACGAGAAAGGTCAGTTAGATGATGTGTGCCTCGATTTCTCAAAGGCGTTCGACCGCGTTCCATACCCAGAACTTCTTGATGAACTGATTAGTCTCGGCCTTAACATTAATATTACCAAATGGATTCAATCATATTTAGTAAGAACACAGTATGCTGAAGTGAATGGCGCGAAATCCGGACTGTTACCTATAACGTCAGGAGTCCCTCAGGAATCGGTGCTGGGCCCCATCCTTTTTCTCAGTTATTTAAATGACAGTACAGACAAGATTAACCCCGCTAGCAAAGTTCGACTTTTCGCAGACGACTGCTTAATGTACACCACAGTAGCCAGCCGCAATGACCAGATCGCCTTAAATTCCGCATGAAAAAGTATTAGTGACTGGTGAAGTAAGTGCAAAATGAAAATAAACTAAAGCAAGACTATATATATAAGGGCAACCAACAAGATTAAAATAAGCACCCCTTCGTTTATGAGATAGATCGTAAGGTCATAAGTCACGAAAATAACAAAATACCTTGGAATTACCATATCAAGTGACCTCAACTGGAAAACAAACATTAATAGTATATACTCATCAACTGGAAAAAAGCTCTGGTACTTGAGGCGAAAGTTAAAGCTTTCTCCTCAACAAACTAGATTAGCTGCATATTCAACACTTGTTCGTCTCACATTAAAGCACGCGAGCGTCGTGTGGGATCCGTTTAAAATAATCTGGCAGACAGAACTGAAAAAATTCAAAGAAGAGCGGCAAGGTTCATCTTGTCAAAATATCGTTCAACCGACTCCCTAACTGAAATGCTCAGGAAGCTCAACCTACCTCCCCTTTCAGAACGCGGAAGGATAGCTAGACTAAAATTTCGTTATCTGAATAACCATAACTGGTTTAACCTTAATGCACTGCAGTACATAAAACAACGTCTGTCTCGAACAGTAAGAAGCCGCAACCAAGAGCAAATTCCACCCATTTCAGCACGAATAGATGTACATAAGTACTAGTTTTCCCCAGAACAACAGAGGAATGGAACGCGCTGCCACATGAATTACTAACAGTAGACAGCGTCAATAAATTTGAAACCACACTAATAAGATCTTGTACCTCAGCTAGGAGTACATAGGAACCACATTATTAATTGTAATTTGTCTAATACAAAACTTCTGTTCCTGGTTGTAATACACATGTTTAATCTAGCAGCTGTGGTACACTTGATACCACCCTGATGTAATTTGTCTTTTGCTTCTTCTTGCTTTGTATTATGCCTTTTCTTGTGCATACGTCTCACTTGGTCTGTATATAGACTGCGGCAGCACCGCTATCTTGTTTCGTTTGTCTCGCGATCACCCTGTAACGGCCTTTGGCCAACAGTATCGATAAATAAAAATAAATAAAAGAAAAATAAATGAAATAGACAAAGCATGCGAAATATATGGCGAGAAAAAGAAACTATGGTTCAAATAGAGGTTCAAGCAAAAAATTAAAGGTGAAAGTGAACGCGGGTTGTGATAAAAAATACGTGAGAAAGAGGATCCCGCATCTTGACTATTCTGGAACCACATTAACTTAGCAGGCAGGAAGTCAGGAATGATACAACATATCCTTGACGAAGGTGGAAACAAATAGAGAGGGGTCGCAGCATTAAATTACATTCGAAAAAATTTGAGCGCAGCTCTCCAGGTGCTTCTATGTTGCGACATATTTGGGCGTCGCCCCGATCACCGCACCGACTGGCAGAGGCGCGACGCGCAGCGCCTCATAGGGCGATCATTTTAAAGTTTTATGGGGAATTTTTAAAGGTAGCCCGTTGCAGGTAACGTGATTCTAGTCCTTGAGCTGGATTATATTCAGGGAGGCGGGCATCACTTGCACGAGAAGTCGGAACACGCGATCAAGGAATTGCCAAAAGTCGACTAATTATCATTTAAGTAATTATTTTACGGCGCATATTGCTATTTACGACATTTAGCTAGCTGGCGAGTTTGCAGTAAACTTCCAGAATGACACCAGCATATGCGCCATCAAACTTACTCTAAAAATTGGCTATTGTTCCACCTACTTTTTTAAGAAAACGCTCTTTTATGCCTTGAAGGACAATAACTGGAACGCCCATGTATTTGGTCCCACACCTTGCAAAATGATATCTCGATGGTGGTACGTGTCATCCTGAAAATTAAACTCAAATGGATACGTCTCACAAGCTCACCGGCTACAATTCGTAAATTGGTATATTTGTCGGAAAGCAATCAACTAAGAAGTTCATTAGAAATATTTTTAAGTAGTGGAATATGTGTTTCGATTGTTCGTGTGAGTAATGCCCGCCTTTTCGATTAATCCAGCTCAAGGACTAGAAATATGTCATCTGCCACAGGCGGTTTTCAAAAATTCCACGAAGATTAAAAATGATCACCCTGTATATAGACCGGTCACACAGTTGCCGCGTTCCGGCAACTGCAGCTTATGCAATCGTACTCTTTACCGGGAAACGCTTGCGGCGAATGCTACGTGCGAAGGCGAGCTTTCTGGTTTTTTTTTGTCTTTCGCCCGCAAGGCAGGTGCCGCGGACGCGTGGACGTGAACGTCATCTGGTGGTGCTTCAAGGTGGCTTCCTCCGTCGTCCTCCTCATGTTTCGGCTCATCCTCCTCCTCCGCTTTTGTCTTCCCGCTCGCTTCGCTCTCGCCGTTTTTCATGCGCCGCTGCGCTCCGCGTTAATTCTTTCCATCCTTCGCTGTGCCCGTTCGCTCGGTTACGCCGAGGTACGACGCCGAGGGACGCCGGCGTCCAGCGTAGGAACGCGCACAAAAGAGCTGCGCTCTAAAATAACCGCTGAATCACTTCAAGTCAATGGCGAGTTCGTTGTTGAGGAATAAAAAGCATGAACGAGAACAAGACGGGAAAGGAGCCGGTGCTCAGAAATTTCAACTGGAAGAAAGCCGAAGAGAAAATTTCTAAACGCAAAGACACAGGTTTAGACGAGGTTGCCGTCAGGCTGATTAACGAGCTAGGATCAAAAAGTAAGCAAACTGTGTTGAAGGAAGGAAGGAAGGAAAACTTTATTTGGTCCTGCAACTAGTGATAATTAACCACTAAGCGGGCCGCTCCCACGTTGAGACCGGAAGGCCAAGCCACACGGCCACGTCGTGAGCCTGCTGGACAGCCCAGAATTGTTCATCCAGGTCCGGGCTGCGAAGTGCAGCCTCCCACCTGGACGCATCCTTGATCGCCGAGCCTTCAATTCTTTCGCAAGACCAGAGCATGTGTTACAGCGTGGCTACAGCACCACCATCTTGGCAATAAGGCTCTGTATACGTCTCCGGATAAAACATGTTCAGTCTCCGTAAGCAAGGATAAGTACCAGTCTGTAGTAAGCGTAATGTAAGCAGCTTGAATCTCTGCACCCTGTCCCTCGAGGCACTATACACGTTCAGAATAAACACGCTTTTCATGTTCACCCGGTTAGGAATCACCTCAATCATGACATATTCCAGGGAACTTAAAGGTATCCTAAAATCATGGACCACATGAGTCCGTTTGCTATGCAACAGTATACAGGTCCCCCGAGCTTTGGATCCGCCGAAGACGGTTCGGTAGCCCATCAGAGAAACTTCTTCCATCATTGTCTCCTGCAGTAGAACAGCCTGCGGCCTACCCTTACACGCCCGAATATACTGCTGTAGAGGCGCCCGTTTACGAGCATACCCCCTACAGTTCCATTGCCACACACAAAAAGCCTCATTTTGTCGCGCCATGTTCAAGCAGTTGCTGCGAGCCATCTTGCTGAACCTGAGACTTCCCTGTCGAGGAACCAGCCGACTGAGATCCGGACCTAAGGAGGGGAGAGGCACTCAGACTGGATTTGTTTTCCAACACCTCTAGTCTACATTGCAGCTCCTTGAACTTCCCATCAATCGAGCCGAGCGACTCTGAGACGCGTATTCAGCTGCGCCAGACCATCGTTGACCTGCTCAACACTATCTACAACACTTGACAGCATCTCCTTCACCTCAAATCTCAACTTCCTCGACGCGGGCTCCTCCTCATGAGCCATCACCTTCCTCTTTGAGGGGCGCGACCCAATAGCCTCACCTACATCAGCCAAATCCATGCCCTCTATATGGGCTCAGGCATTGCCCTCGCGGCCGGTGCAGGTCCTGCCACACCCTTAAGGGCCGAGATTTCTGCCCTAAGCAGCCTCACCATTTCTCTCAAATCTGTGTTTTCCTGTTCTAGCCTCTTGAATCTCGCCTCATTCTTACTTTTCTCTGGCCTTACCAAACTATAGGCATCTCCGTTCGAGCACTTGTGCGCTCCGTCCAGGTAGTACCACTGGCCGCTCCACTGGGGCCCTTGCCTTGTAGACCCTGCAATACACCACCCTTGTGCACACCCTGTTCCGCAGTCCCGTTGGGACCACGCGCAGTTTCAGTTCCCAACTGTCCGTCCAGTCCGAAGCGCACCTTAGGCGCCGATCTGCTCCCAGACCGGCCACCGGAGCGGCTGCGAGATGCTCTACCTGGTCCCCTTGATCTTGATCTTGAACGTCGACGCCCACGATCTTGCCTTTGCCCAGTTTCCAGCGTGTTCCGCAACGTCGGGAACTGGCTGTCGTCGTACCTGAAGCCTTCCTTCTCTTCATCCTCCGCCTTGATGTCCGCCATAGCCCGCTCAAAACGACGGCGCCGGACCACATATGGGGTACGGAACCGCTGCTGGCACTCCTTGGCAGCCGTGATATGCTTTCCCCCACACAGTTCACACTTGGGCGTACACCGGTGGGCCTCACCGGGATTGGTTGAACCGCAGCCCCTGCAAACCACTTCTTCCGGCGAGGGGCCGACGTCAGCGCGATGCCCCAGCTTTCCACAAGTATAACAAACATCAATCTGGTTGCGGTAAAGCGTGCACCTAACCAGCGCGTTACCGTAACGAACGTAGTTGGGCACTTTGTATCCATCGAAGGCGATGATGACCGTACCCGACTCCTTGATGCGTTTTGCCGCCAGGGTCAGGCGATTACGCGGGTTGACAATCTTGCGACTGAGCGCTTCTGGTCCCTCGCTGAGAGGAACATTTCTTATGATTACCTTGCACGTTTCATGCGGCGCCGCACGATATGCCGCAGCTTCATGCATGTGCCCAGCAATGCATAAATCCTTGATCCTCACGTACTTCGCAGCATTTTCTTATTTCGCCGTGCTAACCACCACAATATTCTGCTGATAATTGGGGCAGATCAGGTCCGCTTCTCGCTTTACCTCGTCTATGCAAGCAGCAGCCGTGATTGCATCAGCCACCGCGGCCGCACCAATTTTAGCAATATTCAGACCTCCCATAATCCTGACGATAATCTTGATATCGTTTTTCGGCAGCGGAGGCATTTTACCGCGAAGGATGATACCCTTCTTGACGCTAGCAGGCGAGTTTGGACTCACTTTGCCGTTCTTGGGTCCCGGCCCGCCGTTAGGGCTAACAGCGTTGCCACCGCAAGATGGCCTTGGCTTGGTCGTATAATTCCTCTGGGTGTTAATTTTCCAGCCAGCATCCTCAGAAACGTCTTCCCGAGCCATATCTTCGCCTTCCACAGCGTATTCCAGTATGACAAAAGCGTCAGGCGGCCGGGGAGCCGGCGCGGCCCACGAGCACGGCGGGTTCGGCGATAAGGGTGAACACCTCCGGCGGCGTAATCTAGACGAGAAAGGCCGTACAATCAAGTACAGTCCACTGACTGAAAAAGGTCCTATATCCCGGTATAGCGTGTAACTTCGCGGATCCGCTTAGCACAGAATTAGGCACCAAAGAGAGAAAAATACGGTCAAAACTGCCCATAAAGCGGGAGCCGAAGCGGACACGTCTCACTACTTGTAGTGGGGCAAGAGTATTTCCAAACTATGTTGAAAGCCGTAGTAAAAAAGCTTACTAGATAGGTTCCAATCGGTCAGCCGAAGTGAACGGACGTGTCGTCGGCGCGCTCCTCAACCACTGAGACTACGCGACCTTCACCGACCGCCCTTGACCGCCCTTGCCCGGGCCGCTTTCGCCGGGAGTCATATGGGAAGCGGCTTTCTCGCCGTTTCCCACCGACCGCCTTTTCTTCCCGGGACTTTGTTGCCGCTCTCCGTGCCACTACAGCTTTGAAGCAGTTCCAATGCGGCTGCCCCTGCCGGGGCCATAGCTGCCTTGGCGTGTTTTCTACACCATGAACCAAGAGCGCCAAGCGACCAGCTCTTCCGAGGCCCATGTTCTAAACGGGCGTGCAAAGGGCCTTCGACCAATTCACCGCTCTGTTTCGATGGAGCATTTATCTACCGCAACGTCATTTTCCAACGAGCAGAAGACGCAATCGGTGACGGAGAATGCCGCCGCGCGTTCCTCAACAACAACGAAAACGCCCGCGGGGGATACCGCGGGAGTGGTCGCCGATCCCATCGTCGCCAATTTTCCCTCCCAACAGCGAGAGGTGGACACTCCGACCGGGGAAAGGATGGAGGAATATGCTGCCCCGAACATTTACGACGACAAAACTGACGACGACACAGGTGGCTGTTGGAAGACAGTCATCCATATAAGCGACTCATCCGTCAAACGCGCAGTAAGACGCAACCCTCCGAGAACATCTTGGGCATTTCGGACGCCTCCCAGCCTACCGCGCGCAAGCGCATTCGGAATCAGAACCTGCCTAAACTTCCTTTGCACGATCAAAAGATAATTCTGCGGCCTCACGGATGACTTTGTCTCGATAAGTGGACGCGCCCAGAACTCGCCAGTGCTCTATGGAGTGCAGCCGGCTTGACCACCGAGGATCGTCAGGACATCATATTCCGACTGCGACCTCAGCAGAACTTGGCAATCATCAGCACACCCCAGTCACACGTAGCCGACGCGTTGTACAAGGTGATGGAGCTGAACCTTGGTCAGCAGGTCTATGCCACTACGACATATTTTGCGGCCCCAGACAACTCATGCAAGGTAATTGTTCCTGGCCTTTAGCCAGGTACACCGTCTTCCAAGCTAGTGGATGAGCTTGTTGCTCCTGGAACTCAGATACTTCAAGCACGAATGATGGGTCAAACCAACGCTGCGTTGGTAACATTTGAAGGACTTAAAGTGCCTCGCTACGTGCGTTTCTATGGTGCAGAACTCCGCTGCTACCCCCATCGACCCCGCCAACTGGTCTGAAAGATATGTCACAAGCTCGGCCATTGGGCTTATTACTGTCCTACGCCGCACGTGGTCATTTGCGCGACGTGCGGGACTGACAACCCCACCCCGTCACATCCGTGCACCCCACACTGCAGATCCTGTGACGGGACCCACCCTACAGCGGATCCAAACTGCCCGCGGCGTGCTAGGCAGGCACTGAACAAAGCTTGGGTGCGGAAAGCTTCTCGAGAAAGAGCAGCGTGAACTCCAACCCTCCAACGACCCGACCACTACCACAGATACGGCGGAGACCCGAATGTCGCGCGCGCCACCGCAGACCAGACAAGTCCGGTCGGAGACCCGTTCGAGATCCCGTCGCAAGTTCCGGACCCGCTCCAAGTCTCGATCCCGATCCCGCAAGGCATCGGTGCGCCTCCCAGAAACGCGCCCTCCTTCCCCATCTTCCCAACAACCCTACAAGAAGGTCCTGCAGACCAACGCCCCAGCCAAGGTGACCCTGGTCCCTTCAGGGGTGCAGCGGACCCCAGAGAAGAAAACAGCAATGGAGGCGCCTCGAGAGGTAGGTCGGGCGGAGGGTCCCCCACAGCTAGCTCCGCCCCGTAAATCTCTCCCTACCCCTTCCCCTATTACCAATTCGTTACCAAATCCCGATCCTCTAATAGAAATAGCCCGCCTGCGCCGTGACAAGGAGGCGCGCTGTGAGCGCCTGCAAAAACAAATGGACGTGCTGGTAGCAGACATGAGCACTAGTATGCAGGCGGCTCTGGACAGGATAGAACGCCAAATGGAGGCCCTTCAAATAGGGATTACGGAGCAAGTGAAATCATGTATAGAGTGCACTTTCGCACGCATGCAAGTTCCTGAGCTTAGCGGTAACAACGAAAGCGCGCTTTCCGAGCAAGGCTCTCGGCCGCAACCTTCAAATGTGGGCACCCGGCGCCCACATCCCTATGCACGACCGCCTGCTTCCTCTCGCGATCATGATGGCGCCGCGTAACGCGGAGTAACTAGTGGTGTGGCAGTGGAATTGTAGGGGATTCCGCCGAAAACGAGGTTCCCTACAGCAGTATATCGCCATATCCACGAACCCTCCCGATGTCATCCTCTTGCAGGAAGTCAATTGCACCCCTTCTTTATCCGGCTACAGCGCGCTCTCGGGTGTCTTTCCTCTAGTGGGAGCCTTAGTTTCGAAACATGTTACATGTCGCATGCATACCACTAACATTGACATTCCTCACCAAATATTGGAAATAATTACGCAAGGTAAACGCAGCGAGAGTCTGTTTATACTCAATGCATACAGTTCCCCCCCGTTGGCGAACGCACTGTTTTCAGCACCTACTAACAGAATTTGGTAGGTTTGGACGGGTTTGTGTGGTGGCCGGTGACTTTAACGCTCCGCATAGTGCATGGGGTTACGTTAAATCGCAGGCTAAAGGGACCCGCTTATGGAATGCCATCTGTAACATGACATACACACTGCTTACCGACCCAGAGCACCCCACTCGAATGGGCAACAGCGTATCTCGTGACACCTGCCTTGACCTTACCTTCGTGCGCAATACTGGCCCAGTCGTTGCGCACGGGCCTTTTGAGGAGCACCTTGGTAGAGACCACTACATTGTAGTGACCACCTTGTCATTACGAGGTGCGCGCAGGCCCGAGGGAAATGTGCGTATAACGGATTGGGCGAAATTCAGGGAACGTCGCCAGGACTCACCTGAGCGTCAAGGGTACGAACGCTGGCTTGACTCTCTCGCACAAGATCTAGAGGCCACCACGAGCACACTGCGCACCACAACCGAGACACCAGACATAGACCCGCATTTACTTCATCTTTGGAACGCCCGCAGAGGGTTGACACGACGATGGAAACGACAACGTCTCAACCGCAAACTTAGGAAACGTATAGATCAAATTACACGGGAATCTCAGGAGTATGCAGAGATCGTTACGAGGAATAACTGGCGAGGATTTTGCGATCGCCTCTCAGGCACATTGAGCACAGCAAAAACGTGGTCGATTCTTCGCTCACTCACAGATCCCACCGCAACAAAGGGAAGAACATTTCAACAGCTGCATATCCTAATGCACGAGTACAGGGACGATGTCTCGACACTCCTCAGAGAGCTAGAGAAGCATTTCATACCCACAGGCCCGCCGCCGCAGTACCCTGACTATCCTTATGTAGGCGAGGCGAACGAATTGCTCGATGCAGACATCACATCTGACGAGGTGCGGGTGGTCCTACAAGACCTACGCCGCAACACGGCACCGGGAGCCGACCACATCCGATTCGCCACCCTACGTAACCTCAGTGACGTGGATATTAACCCCCTCACCCATATCTTCAATGATTGCTGGCGAAAGGGCATGCTTCCCCAAGCATGGCGACACGCCGACATCACACTGATCCCAAACCGGGTAAGCCTGTTAAGGTTGAAAACTTACGACCCATCTCCCAAACATTAACATTAAGCTCATGGAGCATGTACTCTTGCGGCGTCTGCAGCCCTTCCTCGAAGAAAAATAATTCTTTTCTAACTCTCAATTCGGATATCGGGCTCATCTGTCTGCCAAAGATGTGCTTTTACAATTGCGGGAGGAAGTCATAGGACCTCCGTCGTCCGCCCAAACGAGAGCACTCATCGCCTTAGACCTAAAAGGGGCATTCGATAATGTTGGACATGACCTCATCCTTCGCAATGTTGCACATTCACACTGTAGAATTCGTATGTACAACTATAACCGCGCATTTCTTCGAGATGGCACAGCCCCCGTAGGAATGGGACCGCATCGATCCAGTACGATTCGCCTTGTAGGACGTGGGACACCCCAGGGCTCAGTTCTTTCCCCTACTCTATTCAATATCGCGCTCGCAGGGCTCCCCCGGCTACTCGACCTGATGTCGCCCACGCTATTTATGCGGACGACATTACTATCTGGTCGACACGGGGTTCCGACGGAGCCATCCAGGACCGACTGCAGCAAGCAGTCGATACAGTTTCCGAGTACGCGAGAAAATGCGGCTTAAGATGTGCTCCGGAAAAGTCGGAGCTCATAATCATTCTCCCCCGGAGCCGTTCCTCTACTCCCCCTATCACTGTGCATGTGGATGGCACACCGATACTACAGGTTAATCGTGCTCGTATCCTCGGCCTACACGTCCAAGCGGATGGCAGGTCAAACTACACTGTTTCCCTTCTATCCAGACAGATTGAGCAAATTCTGGCCATGATCCGGAGGGTCTCCAACAGGCGCTCGGGCCTTCGAGAAGAGGACCTGCTGCGCTTGGTGGAGGCATGCGTGATCAGCCACCTTACATACTATTCTCCCATTTCAGCGGTTGACCCAAGCGCAACAACTTCGCATAGACGCAATGATTCGCAAAGCGACGAAGCTGGCTCATGGCCTCCCGAACTATACTTCCACACACCGTCTCCTTAACTTAGGGACACATAACACACTAGGCGAGCTGCTAGCGGCACATTGGGTCAGCCATCGCCAGCGCCTCCTGCTCACTCCTACTGGCCGCCATCTTCTCACACGGCTAGGATACTCTGTCCCACCCCTTGAGTCTGAAACCCGTCCAACGATCTTGCCGTCAGCAATACCCAAGCACTAAGTATTCATCCATTGCCACGTAATATGCACCCCGAGCATGACAAAGGGCGGCGCAAAGCCCGTGTACGATACATTGGCCGCATACTTGCAAACATCCCGGAAACACATACTTTATACACGGACACATCACGCACTCAAGAGGGCTATACCTCGGTAGTTTTGGATGGCACCGAATCCCTGAGAGACTCTGCTGCAATGCGCGGTACAAATGCCGCTTACGGAGAAATTATCGGTGTTGCTCTTGCAATTCGATACGCCATCCGTGTTCCTGAAGAAGTGTATATATTGACGGACTCGCAACAGGCATGCCGGGCGTTCCTATCAGGACATGGCATCCCGAGAGCGGCGCACCAAATTCTCAAACAGATCCCACAAAATACACCAACCACACTCCCCCCCATCCACTTACTCTGGACCCCTGGTCATACCTCGCTGCCAGGTAACGAACACGCACATGCGGTTGCCCGAGAAATCTCCCTCCGGGCGACTCGGCGTGGTGAGGCGACTAGTTCAGAGTGGGGGGATCCCTTGTTCCGTTACAAAGACATACTCCGTAATTATACACGCATTCGTCGCACCCACGCCGCACCACCGCCGTCCTTCTCGCGGGAGGAATCAGTGGCATTACGCCAGTTACAAACCGCAACTTTTCCAAATCTTGTCTCTCTCAATAAATTCTACCCACACTGTTATGCAGATCGTTGCCCTGGCTGTGGCAGCTCGCCCACAATCTTCCACGTCACGATTGAGTGCACTTCAAACCTCTTTCCTCCCTTGCCAACTCTCCTTTACCCTCTACTCAACAAAGAGCTGTGGGACGATGCCCTCCGCGACGGACCTCCCGAGGTCCTCCGAGCTGTGATACAACGGACTCGAAACATCGCCAGAATCATCTTAGGGACCCTGGACTGAAGGTTCCTCCCACACTGCTCTCGCCATTCAAATATTATTAATAAAGATGTTTTACTCTCTTACCAGTTAGGCGCATACCCCACATTTGTCGAGTAGAATGTATTTAACTTACAAAGGTTAGGGTAAAAGGATAGAATCAACTCATATAAATGGTTCACCAATACATCAGTAATATACAGGTTAGCAATGCAGGCAATTGAATTAAAGCTGCAAGCATGGGCAGACAATAATGACATTTTCGGAAAACTTCAGAATGGCTTCAGAATAGGTAGGCGTGTGTATGATAACTTATTTGTTCTTACTCAGTGTATTGAAATACCAAGAGTGGAAAGCTGACCGTTATATGTGGCCTCTTTACACATTACAGGAGCGTATGACAACGTAGACGGCAACATTTTGTGGGATATTCTGGGAGGGGAAGGCTTAGGCGACGATTGTATAGAGCTTGTGAGAGAGACTTATAGAGAAAATACTGTTTGTGTAGAATGGGAAGGGATGAGGAGCGAGGGGAAAGTTGATATCAACAAGGGACTGAGACAGGGGTGCCCTCTATCCCTGCTGCTGTTGAAGGTGTACATGGTAAGGATGGAAAGGGCGCTAGAGTGAAGCAATATCAGGTTTGATCTCGCATATACAAAACAGGCAGGCACCATATTAGAGCAACAGCTTCCAGGTTTATTTTATGTGGACAGCGTTGCGTTGCTTGCTAAGAAACCACGTGACCTGGAACGACTGGCTGATACCTGTGAACAAGAAGGTCAGAACGTAGGATTAAATTTTAGCGTTCAAAAATCAGATTTTATGGTACCCAAATAACACAGTGAACAGACAGTGTTAATGCACGACCAGGAAATACCTCTGGTAGAAGAATACAAATAGTTTGGTGTATGGACAAACGGAGGCGGTAGATACCTGGAGACACAAGAAAAACAATAATAGCAAAAGGGAAGAGAAATGCAGTCATAATGAAACACAGAGCGCTATGGGGATACAAAATAGGTACCAGGTGTTCTGGGGTGTGTGGAAAGGTGTAATGGTTCCAAGACTTACATTTGGAAAATAAGTTCTTTGCATGAAGTCAAGGGTACAGTCAAGACTCGATGTCAACGAAAGGTCAGTGGGACGTATCGCATTGGGCGCTCACGGAAAGACTACCAATGAAGCTGCGCAGGGTTATATCGGCTGGACAAGTTTTGAAATGAGGGAAGCTCAGAGCAAAATTGATTTTGAATAAAGATTGGGGAATATCGAATATAATAAATGGGTTGCTAGAGTGTTCAAATATATGTGCAGGAAAAACATTGATTCACAATGGAGGAAAAGAACTAGCAAGCTTACTAGCATATATGCAACCGGTATAATATGTAGTATGGGAAAAAAGAACGTCAAACGCAAAGTCAGACGGCTGAGACAATCTTATGGACGGCGGCAATGGAAAAAGAAAAACCTCCTTGGAATAACTACCTAATAGGAAAAAAAAAACGAAATCAGGAAAGAAACGATTTGTGATAACTCAAATGGAAGCTCCTTACTTTTCGAAGCGAGATCAGGATGCCTCATAACGCGTAGTTATAAAGCGAGGTACACCAAGGAAGAAGAACCATACTATTACTGCGGTAAAACTAGGGGAACGATGGAACATGTTATAGTAGAATGTGAAGATATCTACCCAGCGGTCGGTTTAGGCTCCTTTGGTTTTCTTGAAGCCTTTGGGTTCAGCGAGAGCAGTGGTAGAGCGAACGTGTCCGCAATGGAGCTTATAGTAAGGGTCAATTGGAGGGTTGGTGGCACTAAAGTAAGGAGACACCAAACAACGGAGGCGTACAAAAACCGAGTTCCCGTAATGGTTCAAAAAGTTTGATGCTGGGAATTCTTTGTGTTTGTGAATTTTCTCGAAAATATAGGTAAGACATCCATCCGTCCGTCCGTCCGTCCGTCTGCCCGGTGAAGAAATGGAGCAAGGCATGTTGCTGGGCTTGTCGATTCATAGTTCATAGGCGCACACATAAAGCGCAGATATCTGCGCTTTGTGTTTGCGTCTGTGTTTCTGTTCACGTCCTGTCTTCCGCGCGCAGTTTAAAATTCTGCCGAAGAAATGGATACGACCGCATCTGTTACAGGAATAGGTAGCGACGCAAGGTAGAGCAGTATTGAAGGACAAAATAAAAGATTATTAAAACGTATACAAAAATGCTAGAATGAAAAACATGTGCAGCATGCCTGATTATATCAAACAGGCTAGGTGACTATTTCTCTCCGCCTCGTATCAAAGGAGATGCCAGTAAATGATCATCATCATCATCGGCCACTCACTGTGCAGCTGCTACTTGTGGCGCGGCCCGATGTTGACCAAGCGAGGGCGCCGTCACAGCGCAGGTCGTCACGTCGAGCTGATGTGGGAGCTGCAAGGCGATGCCGCCGCCTCTATTTTGTTTTGGAGCATTTTTTTCTGTATTAGCAAGCCTCCTGTCGCGGTAAGGGTGGCGTTGCTGCCATTGTGGGAACGTGTTTTTCTTAAGCGTGGCTCAACTTAAAGCACTCTCTGTAGCGCCGCTCCAAGATTGTTCCAAGTCCCACGTTCAGGCCGTTAGGTCAAGTTTTTGCGTGCCCCGTCTGGTAACCGCCGGGTGTCCCCAGCATACGTAGTAAAATTTAGCGCCAACAGGACGACACGAGAAGGAGGCAAGATTGTACGTCACTGTCGCGGTGTATTTTCCCGTTCCGGCGGTGGAAAATGAAAACGAAATTGCTGCAATCCGAAAAGACGGCAATGTCGGGAGGAGAAGTTACGCGAGTTCCACAGGGCTGCGATTAGGTGTTGCCATACCATTCCGCATGGAGTTAACTAGGCTTCCGGTTTTTCATGCGCTCGTTCTTTACGCGGAATTAGTAAATGTGTTTTGCTGTGTACACTTTTCAAGAACCATTTTCTTTCAGAGATTTGAGTGCGCAAATGTAGAAAAAAAGAAAGGTACTCCGATTACCGGGGTGACAACCTGATTGTGTCGAGGCATGCAGTTGCAGACACACAGCTTTCTGCACGGTGGTGGCGAAACTTGGCATGCCTAAATACGCGAGCAAGTTGATGCGAACAGACGCCCTAGTGGCTTGAAAGTGAAGACTCCTGTGCTTGCTCCTAGGACTATAATCTTCACTGAGGGGAGAAAATTCCCAACTACTCATTTATTATCCTGACCTCCTTGCCTTAACCAACATAATCGTGCTTCCGTTCCCTTACCAAGACCCAGCATGCATATATGGCAGCGAGTTAACTTTTAATGTTACTTTTCCTTTGCAGCATGGACGTCAAATCAAATTATGGCATTTAATAGACAGGAACAGGATGGCGAAATGCGGAAGGTTAACGAGAAAGCAAACATACAATTTGTTACCCTGCACTGGTAAAACAGAAATATGACACGAAAGCGAACAACTGAAGCCCACGCACCGAGTATCAGATGGAGAAAACACACACGTAAATATAAGGTGGAAACGTTAGAGCTAAACGTAAAAACAAAAACAAATAAATACCTCGCCGGTTATGAGGCACATATCAGTAATGCTCTGGAATAATTTATTTATTTATATTTATTTATTTACATATACTGCAGCCCAATGCAGGACTATAACAGGAGTGAGAACATTATACATTACTATACATTACACATTAAAAACAGACATAAACACAAAAAGATGAATGATCAAAATGAAGCGCTTTACATGCTAGCGAAGTGCTTACCATTGACAGCTATAAAGTCTTTTAGTGATAGTGAACGAATGTTACCGGGTCGAGAATTCCAAAGCTCTATTGTACGTGGGAAAAAAACTGGATTTGAATGTGTTAGTACGGGCATAAATAGGTGTTACGTTCAAGTTGAGGGAGCTACGGGTACAACTTCCGTTAGTAAATGTGGTATATTTACCATCAGAAAGACCAGACGTGGAGTTATTAATTGCACATAAAAGTTTTAAGGCTTCAATGTGATAACGTGAAAGTAATGGCTCGATGTTCAAAGATTGTTGAGCCTGTGTTGGCGAGAAACTGCGGCTGTAATTTTGGCAAATGAAACGGATAGGCTTTCGTTGAACCTTATTGAGCGAGCTTATTTCGCATTGTTTGTAGGGGAACCAAACGACAGATGCATATTCTAGAACAGGGCGAATTAGCGTTTTATGTAAAAGCAGTTTAGTATCGCGGGGGGTCTTAGCTAAAGTGCAGCGCTAATAACCTAATTCTTTTAGGGTTTCCCAGTTTACGTATTCAATATGTTTAGACCATGAAAGATGTTCGGTTATAATGACACCTAAGTATTTATACGGAGACACTCTTTTAAGAATAATGGAACGAGAGGGGGCTCTGTCTATTGGAAAACGACATCACGGCTGTTTTACTACAGTTGATGTTCACTCAGACCACTCAGTGCTTTTCTTTTTCTCTTTTTTATTGTGCAGCTAAATCTAAGTAAACGAGCGCGAGCGGGTTTTCATTTCTTTCTAATCAGATTCTGCCTGAAATCGAAGCCGCAATGTATTATTATAATTACAAGGGAACTGGTACTTTCGAAGAATGCTGCTCCCTTCAGGAAATGTTCGAATGGCTATTGCTGCTCACTTTTGCAGTATACCTGTTAGGAGGGCGCTGCGGTCAAAAAGAGCTTCACTGCCATTGACATCTTTCAGAATTGTGCCGCGGCCAATCTAGCAGATGCTGATATCCTGCGAAGTTAGCTCAGTGGTGGAGTAGGCGCATTGTAATTGCGTACTGGTGTCTATTGCTAGAAAGCATTTCCCGGTTGTTTTTTTATACACTTTGGATGACAAGCACAGTAGTGTGGATATATATATATATATATATATATATATATATATATATATATATATATATATATATATATATATATATATATATATATATATATATATATATATGTGTGTGTGTGTGTGTGTGTGTGTGTGTGTGTGTGTGTGTGTGTGTGTGTGTGTGTGTGTGTGTGTGTGTGTGTGTGTATTAGCAAGCGATCTAGCTGTTCGTTTTGACAGTAACCTAAAGTTCAGTGAGCAGGTTAAGCGTATCGTGAGTTTAATGACGGTCATTGTTTCGTTAGATTGTTTCAGTCTGCTCTCAGTAAACTGGAATTTTCTTCGGTACTATGGAATATCATTGTCTTTGTTATTGAGCATAAAATCTAAAAGAAGTGTAACGCCGATTTGTTAATGTACTCTTGGATCGGTACATGGGTTGCTTTCGTTATTGCGATTACATGAGAACACTTAACAGGTACATCGCGAAAACATTGAAACAACGATATAAAGTTCGAAGCTTCTTATTTTTTTCACTAACGGATGTTTAGAATGTCCAATTTTGCTTCAATCTATTTCTCTTTTTATTTCTCGGAAGAGATGATTTCGGCGAAATCACGTATTTCACTAAGTTCACTAAGTTTGGAATCTGAGTCCCATAATTCAACTGCAATCTATCTTTAACCAAATCAGTGATAATGACAATGTTGAGCTGTTCATAGGTACATTTGTCTAAAAAAACTGGAATTAATTACTCCTCTAAGTAGTTTATGTATTACGTTCTCATATCTTTTCGCGTCTTTCCTTTTTCATCCTCGTGCCCCAAATTAGAAGGTTGTTTGTGTGTACGCTGTTCGCCGGCACATTAATAACTGTTCAATTAAATTGAGCCCGCATTCGCACGGCCACACGTGCATCGCCGACTGTCAGCATCGCAAATTTTATACAGGCAATGTACTTCGTGAAGATGGAATCGGCCGAACCAAAAGCTGTCAACTTTCGATTCATAAACTAGTCTGCCTGCTTCAAAACCGCTGTTCTTATGACATCGAAACTCGGAAAAAATATTGGAAAACCAAAATGTGCTTCCTTCGTCAGCCCTACTATAACCGGTACTCCCAAAGCAGGCAGGATGAGTAGGCGTTCAGCGCCGCTCGATACTTTCGCCTCGCCGCCGTCTACAGTACACTCGTGTGGTACATAAAGCGAATATCGGTTTGAATGGCTTGCGCAACTTTCGAAGGGCGACCACAGAACACCTATACAAACTTAGAGAAGCGAAACTGTACCTTCCACAGTGCTACGGAAGTAAGCGTAGCGGTGGCGTCGTGAACTAAAGTATGTGACCACAGGTGGCGCTGTACAACAGGAAACGGGGTTTTGCACAGTATGGTCGCTTTACCTACTGGGTTCTGGCTGCTGCGCATCGGTTGTGCTCCCGCCAGTTAGGTTGCGAGGTTGCTGTGTGGCAAACGTAGCGCCTACGTATGTATGTAGGCGCTACGTTTGCCACACAGCAACCAAACTGGCGGGAGCACGATCAAGGCGCAGCAGAATATATGTAGCGCTGAGTCACATCGAGTTAAGGCACACTCTGAACTGACTTTTAAGGGCATCCCGAGCGGTTGTTCGTTTATTACGCCGCCGTTACCCCGAGTTGTGCCGCCGCGCTCCAGCTGTTGCATTTCGTGTAGGGCTACTGACAGAGTGTGGTTTCCAGGTGGCACGATGGCCTCGACTGGAATAAACGCACACACCAAAGATTGAGTAAGCTTGAAAATATTTTATTTGCATTTTACAAGTACAACAAAAAGCACACGTCTACGGATCCACACAAACGCGGTTACATAGTCAAGAAATGGCTCATAAATAAGGGTAGCACAAACGCACAAGAAAGAAGACCTAAGCTACAAAACGTACAGTCGGCTGCTAAACATAATAATTTCCCTGTCACCGCGTGTCACTTTTGTACAGCATCTTTACAGCACTACCAGGCCGGGTAGTTTGGCGGAAAGAACGCAACAGCTTACGGCCGTCAGCTGCCTCTTCTTTACGTGTGTCATAATTATCCTAATCTCCGCATCAACGTCGTGCAAGTCCGCATACAGGTATCTGTATCTGAACCATATGTGCCAGCTTAATACATGTGTAGTGAAATTATGATAACCACTGCGTCTTATCAAACGTATATTGGTTTTGCAAATGCGCATTACAGCTGACGGAACGACATACTGTAAGTGAAGCACAAGAGAACAAGGACAAAAGGAGGATGCAACACTTGAAGAAGAAGTGAAGAATTAGTAGGCGTACAGCAAACAAGCGATGACGGAGAACACACAATGATGCATCGGGTGTTCTGTGACATCGGTTTGCGTACTTACGGTGTTATGAAGATCAACGGCATAAAAACGTACCTTCAAGCGTATTCCGTCAACCTCCGCCGCATTCATGATAATCAACGCCTAAACAAAATGAGGCACTATTTTTGGCGAAGAGTAGACCTCTTTACAGCAAGTCTGTGTAATGACTCGCAGACGAAACCAGCATGCTTTCGAAAATGTTTTACCGCCGGTGTATTCGAACGCCAACGGCCAGGAAACACATCGATACCAATAGGCTGTCGGCTGTCGGTGGTTAATCAAGTACAAAAATCTTGACGCTATGACTAAAAAGCAGCTTCAACAATAAAATTAACAAAAAATCAACTGCCTATTTGCCTGCGGTAAAAAAACATCCTTAGACACCTCGATTGTTCATGTCAATGGTTTGTGTAAATTAAAAAATTCAGCATGTTCAGCGCCCCTAGCAGCGAAAGCACAAATTAAAGTATTCGACCAAATTACAGTAGCTCCACTTGCGCGCTTACGCTGAAACACGCCTCGATTGATTTTTCGCCCTCTGTGGCCATTTGTTGAACTTGAGAGTGTGCGGGGCCTGGGGCGACCACGAAACAGAATCTGCAATCGCCGTGCACCTACCGCTATCTCTCGGTCGTTTATTAAAACAGCATCGAGTCGATTGCAGTGGTTCTTGCTGGTCACGCGCGAAAGCCCCGCTTGTTTGCTGATGCTCATACCCTACAGGAAAGAAACAGTCTTGACGACACCAGTGGCCTTCAGAGAACGAGGAAGCATAAAATAGAGAGCGTTAACACCACCTCCACATTTTCTCGTCGGTCCCGTCTGTCAGTACGAGTAAAACCCCTGCATCTACGCGCCACCGCCGCTTTCTTAAGTAGCGACAACCTTTGTTGTGCGCCGCCTTTTCCCCTCACACCAAATGCGGTTCCGGTATATCCGGTTCCTGCATTTCCAGTTTTAAAATTTCCGGTTCCGGCGTTTCCGCTTCCTGGAGTTGCGCTGCAGGAATTTCCGCTTTGACTGTTGTTAGACGATGGTGAGACGCCGGCGCGTGCTTAGCAGAGCTGTGGCAGTCACCTTACGACGAATGCAAAGGGCACAAGCTGTTGTATCCCGCTAAAGTAGTAGTTCGCGGTCGCTGTTGTCCAAATGCACGAAAAACGGCAGTGGTCTCCAAGCGCCCAGGCGCTACATTCCACTGTACGTTGTCGCTCGTGCCACAACCCGTCGCAGGTTGACGCGAAGCAGCGAACACGAGCAGATTGCTGGTTACAGTAGGCGGTGGTTCTTGGATGGAATCGCATTCACAGTTTCAACCGCAGCTCGTGCAATTAAAGCCTCTCCAGCGGCGCGAAAGTAAACAACGCTAAAAATCGAAGTGTCACTTCCACTCGGAACAAGAAGCTGCAGCTACGTAAGTTCCGCTTGACGCCGGGAGCTAAGGGGGTGAGTGGGAGAGGCGCGTAGAGGAGGAGGGCAGGTTGGCAGTACTTAACCTGGTCGGCGGAAACGCGTATGGAGGGGCTTTAGGTACGAGGTACTGGGGCGAGCTCCACCACTGGAAAAGCTGGCGCCACCATCGGCGTGACGTGGCATGAGGGATGACGTGGAAACAGCGGCCGCGTCGGCTGCTTCGGAAGCGCCGAAGCGAACTGAAAACGAAAGTTAAAAGTCCCATCTGCGGCTGCGGTTCTGATTAAGTTGTGAGGTTTTCCCGCCTTGGGGTGTCTGCTTGACAGCATTTGAAAGCACTATAATAGGCAGTGGCTGCTTTTGGAGGCGTACAGCGTGGTAGCTAGGCTATTGCTCGGTACCGCAGTGCCGGACGTACACAACGGAGCCCGGTGTCAGCCTTATTCGCACGTAGCTGCAGGACAAGAAGCTGTGTGAAACTTGGCTCGCGAAACTTAGAGCCGGCAAACTGCCATTGGCTACAACTCGGATATGCAGCAAACAAAGACGCAAGGAAGAGTTTTGCTACGGCGTTGGGACTGCGATGTTCGGGGAGTAGCAGAAAACGCGCACTGAGACGTTCACCCGCGCCCTCTGCCCGGCTAATGTGATGACGCTTTATTTGGTCTTTGAACTTGTTGATGCTAGATTCTGACAAATTCACTGGAATGGAAAGGGAGCGGTAGGACGCACATTAAAAAAAGGCATGGCACATGCTCATGCTTGTGTTATGAATTAATGTACTGGATTACGAAAAAGAAGCAGCGGGAAATCGCACGCTGAGAAAGCCCATAATCATACAGTGCAACGCAACTTGAGAAATACTATTGAAAAGTGCAAGAAATTTAGAAGATCGAATCTTCGCGAGGGCGCATCACAGTCGCCGTAGATGTCGAAGTCTCTATAAGGAAATCATTTTTGAACAGCTCTGATAGCGTCCACGCAACAATGGTTGCTTGTGTACTGCCATACGCTCATATTATGCGGCCTAAAGCTCACGGCACGGTGCGAAAACGGGCTCGCAGCGAAAGCAAAACATTGTGCGCGGACTATGCGTGCAGACGCGCAATCGGTCGCTGCGAACTCGTGCGATCGCCGATTTGAAGCTTCATGCTGTTATGCTCCATTCGGTTTAACAGAAGGCCCACTATAACAACATATTTCACATATCTAGTTCGCTCTCAGCGATTGTCGACCTTTCACGGAAGAAACCGGTTCGGGAGACTCCATCGCGGCGACCGCGCGCAGTGGGCATTCACGGTACGTACTCGGTAAAAAGTAAAATTTCGAGTAACATTACTGACTGCGAAATATTGACACGTCAAAGTAGTTGCAAATTTTTTTGATATGATCGTGACCCGCGCACTGGCGGCGGTGTACCGATAGCTGTCCGTGAGGGGATTACCTGCAGCAACACAGCATTTTCGTCGCCTCTTGAATTAGTGTGCACGCATATACGTGCTTCATTTTTTGTGTGTGTTACCGCTCGCCCGCTTCATGTAGCACGTTTTGTTCAGACTTTCATGATGCGCTCAGCAGTATAACCGTAAGATATCCCTCATTTAAATTATCGATCCTGGGCGACTTTAACCACCCTACTAATCATTGGTGTACTGATTTACCCTCAGTAGTTAATTGTTCGTCCGAGCGCTCATCTTTCATCAATATTTGTTTGGACTTCAACTTAACGCAGCTCGCTTTAACACCAACTCGGTGCACAACACATTCTGCTAATATCTTGGATTTAATCTTCACGACAGCACCCGGCCTTGTTTCCACTGTAACTTACCTGCCAGATCTAAGTGAGCATTGTATAATGCAGTTTGACTTATGCGCTTCTCTTCCTTCTATTAAATCGTCCAAAAAAACTCGCGATTATAAGGGTGCTGACGTTAATTCTATTAACCAAGCGTTAGAATTGTTTATCACTGACTATTATCCTAACTTCCACTCAAGAACCGTTGAAGAAAATTGGCGCCTATTTAAGCAGGAAATACTTTCGCTCATTCATCGATTCATCCAATTGGACGTATTACCTCTCACAGGCGCCATGGTTCAATGCACGTCTCAAACGTCTCCTAAATAAAAAGAAGATACTTTTTCGGCGCACCAAGACAGTCAAAAATGCAGAGCGTTGGCACGCCTACATCGCTGGTGACTGCGAATACAAGCAAGTTATCGCACTAAGAGCGCATTTTATCAATTTACCCTGCCTTCAATTCATGATAACCCGCGGAAATTTTGGAACATAGTCAGTGACAAGACGTCATCTTCGATTGAATTGTGTGATGAAAATGGTGTTACGATAGCCCCCAATGACTGCTGGGAAGTATTGAAGATGTATTCGTGTCATTCTTTTCTGCTACATCACCCCATGCTTATCCTGGCATCCCGTTTACCGATTACATCCCTATGAACCATGTTCATGCTGCTGTTGTTGCTAGTTTGATTAGAAAGCTAAAAATATCTTCTTGTGCAGGAATTGATCATATCAATTCCAAGTTTCTTAAAAACATGGCGACGTATTCTTTAATACTGTCGTACATTTCTGCTCAGTCACTAGAATTATCCACCTTGCCTGATGATTGGAAGGGACGAAAGGTGGTTCCACTGCATAAATCAGGACCCACTGACTGTCCATTTAATTATAGGCCCATATCTCTAACGAGCGCACCCTGCAAACTCACGGAACATGTCAGTTACTCGCATCTTATTACTTTTCTGGAATCAAACTCGTTTTTCAGTACCTGTCAGCATGGTTATAGGTTTTTTTTTTTCATGTGACACTCAGCTCATGGTTCTTACTAATTATTTATTTAGTGCTGCAGACAAAGGACTAACAATTGATTGTATATTCTTGGATTTCGCGAACGCTTTTGACTCTATCTCACAAACTGCTTTTATTTAAGTTGCGTAAACTTAATATGATTCTAATATCTTGCGCTGGTTTGACTGCTTCCTTTCTAACCGCTTCCAATATGTATCTGCTAACGGACATGACTCTTCCATCGCTTTTGTGCAGTCTGGTGTACCTCGGGGGTCTGTTTTGGGTCCACTACTCTTACTAATTTTTATTTGTGATCTCCCCAAGTTCGCTACTTCTTCTATAAAACTTTTCGCCGATGACTGCGTTGTTTACCGCGTCATCACTAACGCCTCTGATCATGCTGCCCAGTAATCCGACCTTACCGCCATATCTTCTTAGTGCTCCGCTTCTTTAATAGCCCTTATTCTTAATAAATGTAAAAGCATGCGTGTCTCACGGGCTTCCTCTTGCCCTCTTTCTCTCAACTATACCCGCAATAACAAACCATTAGCCTCTGTAGCATCTTACAAATATCCTGGTATACATATCACTAGAATCTCTCCCTGGAACGTACACTCCAATACATATTCAATAACGCTAACCGCATCGTCGGTTTCATACGTCGCAATTTTTCCAGTGCGACTGTTCACGTTAAGTCACAAATTTATAAAGTATTGTTACGTCCTAAGCTCGAATATGCCTGCTCCATTTGGGACCTTCGTCAATCTAACAAATCTTCTTGAATCACATCAGAATAGGGCCGCCCGTTTCTTTTTATCAAATTATGCACGTCACGCAAGCATATCATCAATGAAACTGACGCTCAGTTTGCCAGACCTTGCAGTACGTCCTAAGTTTATGCGCTTATGCCTTCTTCAGAAGATTTACTACACTAATTCCTTTCTTAAATATGACTTGTTCCTTCACCCATCCTACATTTCGCGCCGCATCGATTACCAAATGAAGGTGGGGGTACCACCATGCAACTCCCACTCTTACTTTCAATCATTTATGCCACGTACTGCCGACGACTGGAACCATCTTCCCACCTCCATCGCAGCCATCTGTGACGTCATCAATTTCAAAAAGATTGCCAACGGCTGCATATGTACTCATCGCTTCCTCTATGTAATGCCCTCAGGCCTTGATAGTAGGTAAACAATTACACAAATAACTTAATGAGAGGGAAATGAACTAGAAGAGAAATTACGTCACGCAGCCAGCCCTAAGCCAGTTCTCCGTGAAACGTTTTCTGGCTCAAAGCGTGACGCCTGGCGGACTCAGCGCAGCGTGCTTGGTTCCCGGCAGGTTTTAATCGACGAGCGTTGCGAACCGCTTTATGCACTTCTCCCGATGTGCCTGTGCAACTGCGGTCGTGTTATGGAAAACAATACTGTATTTATTCGGGTGAGGCCCGCCTTTTGAGTGTGAATTTTCTGAAAAAGTTTCACTAAGCGTCAGGCGCATACTCGCGTACTGGTTAATTTCAACAAGACGCCCCCATGGCCTTAGTCCGTATCCAAAACATCGGTCGGGCGGCCGCAAATGTGTTCATAGTCGGCCGCCGGTGGTAGCATTTATTTGCATTGCAGTCTGAGCGCAGTTCGAGGTTTCAGTGAATAGCTATAAGACTATCTTGCGGAAGGCCCGTACCCGGTTAAAATTCTTAAAGAAAAAAAAATAAGCGCTGACCTTACACGAGCTAATGCGGTACACTAATCGCCTACGGTGCAATGTGCGAGTGTGGCAGTCACACGTTGCTATCGCATCCGTTGCTCGTTATCTTTTCGGAAGAACGGGTGCTGAATGCAGTTAGCGCGACGGTGAAAGATACTAAAACTTACCACGACATGACACGTGCTCCACGGACTTTTCTTGTCTTGAATTTTGTTACGTAATGCTCCCAATATTCCCTCTCATGTTGAATTCCAATGGCGGAGTCGGAGCAAGTTTTTCTGCTCGTTTTGGAGCGAGTTTGTTCGAATGACAGAGTGAGGGCGGGAGTAAAGTGTTCCAGTGAGAGAGACAGAGGGCATTCAGAGCGGGAGTCACTCCGTGGAGCAGAAAAAGATGCTCCGCCAAAATCGGCAGAGTGGACCGGAACTCTGCGTGACGTATTTCCTTTACCACGTTTGTCTGCTGGGAGGCGCCACCGGTCACGACTCGCGAGGAAGCAAAAGCAGGCCCCGCACACTCTCAAGTTCAACAAATGGCCACAGAGGGCGAAAAGTCAATCGAGGCGCGTTTCAGCGTAAGCGCGCAAGTGTAGCTACTGTAATTTGGTCGAATACTTTCTCTGCGCTTTGTGCTTTCTCTGCTAGGGGCGCTGAACATGCCGGATTTTTTACTTTACCCAAACCACTGACATAAACAATCGAGGTGTCTAAGGATGTTTTGTTACCTCAGACAAATAGGCAGTTGATTTTTTTTTAATTCGATTGTTGAAGCTGCTTTTTAGTCATAGCGTCAAGGTTTTTGTACTTGATTAACCACCGACAGCCGACAGCCTATTGGTATCGATGTGTTTCCTGGCCGTTGGCGTTCGAATACACCGGCGGTAAGACATTTTCGAAAGCATGCTGGTTTCGTCTGCGAGTCATTACATAGACTTGCTGTAAAGAGGTCTACTCTTGCCAAAAAATACTGCCTCATTTTGTTTTGGGCGTTGATTATCATAATGAATGCGGCGGAGGTTGAGGGAGTACGCTTGAAGGCACGTTTTTATGCCGTTGATCTCCATAACACCGTAAGTACGCAAACCGATGTCGCAGAACACCCGATGCATCATTGTGTGTTCTCCGTCATCGCTTGCTTGCTGTACGCCTACTAATTCTTCATTTCTTCTTCAAGTGTTGTACCCTGCTTTTGTCCTTGTTCTCTTGTGCTTCACTTACGGTATGTCGTTCCGTCAGCTGTAATGCGCATTTGCA
Source organism: Dermacentor variabilis (assembly GCF_050947875.1). Taxonomy (NCBI): domain Eukaryota; kingdom Metazoa; phylum Arthropoda; class Arachnida; order Ixodida; family Ixodidae; genus Dermacentor; species Dermacentor variabilis. The sequence goes on along the minus strand of NC_134576.1, from coordinate 25,124,968 downwards.
AAACCAATACGTTTGATAAGACGCAGTGGTTATCATAATTTTACTACACATGTATTAAGCTGGCACATATTGTTCAGATACAGATGCCTGTTTGCGGACTTGCACGACGTTAATGCGGAGATTAGGATAATTATGACATCCGTAAGGAAGAGGCAGCTGACGGCCGTAAGCTGTTGCGTTCTTTCCGCCAAACTACCCGGCCTGGTAGTGCTGTAAAGATGCTGTACAAAAGTGACACGCGGTGACAGGGAAATTATTATACTTAGCAGCCGACCGTACGTTTTGTAGCTTAGGTCTTCTTTCTTGTGCGCTTGTGCTACCCTTATTAATGAGCCATTTCTTGACTATGTTCTTGACTATGTAACCGCGTTTGTGTGGATGCGTAGACGTGTGCTCTTTGTTGTACTTGTAAAATGCAAATAAAATATTTTCAGGCTTACTCAATCTTTGGTGTCGTGTGCGTTTATTCCAGTCGAGGCCATCGTGCCACCTGGAAACCGCATTCTGTCAGTAGCCCTACACGAAATGCAACAGCTGGAGCGCGGCGGCACAACTCGGGGTAACGGCGGCGTAATAAACGAAAACCCGCTCGGGATGCCCTTAAAAGTCAGTTAAGAGTGTGCCTCAACTCGATATGACTCAGCGCTACATGTATTCTGCTGCGCCTCGATCGTGCTACCGCCAGTTTGGTTGCTGTGTGGCAAACGTAGCGCCTACATATATATGTAGGCGCTACGTCTGCCACACAGCAACTAAACTGGCGGGTGCACAATCGAGGCGCAGCAGCCAGAAACCCAGTAAAGCCACAGAACACCTGGTAAAGCCAACGGCCATACTCTGCAAAACCCCGTTTCCGTTTCCTGTTGTACGGCGCCACCCGTGGTCACATACTTTAGTTCACGACGCCACCGCTACGCTTATTTCCGTAGCACTGTGGAAGGTACAGTTTCCCTTCTCTAAGTTTGTATAGGTGTTCTGTGGCAAAAGATGCTGCACGCTTGGCGAGATATCCATTCCGCACTTTAAAAAAAAAAGAAACAGGTGAATGGCGCTGAAGGGACAAGTGACCGGTGCGGCGGTGCTGGGAGCAAACAGCGGAAGGAAATGACAACACGCAAGGCATCCTGGGTAACTCGGCGATAGAAGTTCCGCTTCCGCCTTGCTCCGGCCGCGCAGGTTCTGTTCCACTCGTGGATTTGGAGGCGTTGCTTTACACCAGAGTAGAGTGCTCGCTCGTGGAGTCCGTCGGCTGCTCCGACTCCGCCATTGGAATTCAACATCAGATCTTTCGTTCTGTCATATCTAAGCTTAAATGCTTTCCTCTGAAAAGAGAAGCACAGGTGAAGGTTGAATCCAACCTGCAGCTGAGACACAACATGGCGTCTGCCCTTGAGCAGCTAAGCAGCCAGTAGCACTATAGTGAACTAGTAGCACCAAAGCCGCAACTGGTACTGATCTCATCAGCAGCCGAATGCGCAGTCGTCAACACCCAGCTGTAGATCGGTGGGAACGTACCACTATCCCGCAGGGAAATTCTCTGTGCGCAATGGCTTTGGTCAACTATTCTGCATGTTTTGTTTGGCGATACCACCACTCATCTTCATACATGCCTGTGTGTAGTACTGCTCCACGATGCACAGCATTGTGAGGGAAAGCCAGCCAACCAGTGCATAATAGCCGATGGCTGAAAACTTCACGTCGCATCTGAGGGCCAAGAAATGCTCAGCAGGAAGAAGAGCATTAGAAAATCAACAAGGAAGAGTGGCGCGCAAGTGCCCCTTTAAAACAGAAAAGATTCTTGAGTCGCGGTTGACGAGTCAAGTGAAGCAAAGGGTCGACGGCTTTAAGGGGCATTAAAGATAAACACTCAATCATTCTAGACTGATTAGGTATTGTTTCAAAGCTATATCTCGTGTGAACTTAATGGCATGAGGTTGGATACTCGAAACTTTACTAGATCTCTAGACCACTAGAAACTAGACCGCTAGATCAGTAAAGCTCCCTTTTTTTGTAATTTTGTGCTCGAACTTCAGCGCCGGTAAGTCAGTGTGACGTCGCAGATTTCAAAGTATTTTTTCCGTGTTTGTTGAGCGGTTGAGTTCAGTGGTTGTAGGCTACTGGTGGGATTAGCCTTGCAGTTGCTGCCGGCAATTGCTCCACCATAGCGACACTTAAAATACATAAATCATATAAATCAGACACAGACCTCACAACTGCACATAGTCACTCCTAAAGTCACCATGTGGAGGCCAAATCCGTGTCCTGCAGGTAATTTAAAAGAAGGCGTGAAACTTCCTTCCTATCTAACTGGTTCCCGCGCGGGAAAACAGTGTCCTGAAGAGAACTGTGAGGAATTCCTGTCTTCTTGAGGGACCCGAATAACACACTCCTTTCCGCGTTATACAGAGTACAGCACATAAGGAAATGTTCTATGTCACCGCACACACCACACGTTGAACATAATGGAGACAACGCCAGGCCAGTCTTATATATCCACGCAGGGGTACGAGCAGAGCCCGTGCGAATGCGGAGCAGTAAAGTGGCTTGGTTTCTTTTGAGACCCTTGGTCAAACATGGCTTCTGAGGTGAGCTCCACAAAGAACTGAAGTGACACGACACCGCTTCTCTGAAGAGAACTTGTCCTCTTGAGGCACTTTTCTCAATGGATTCCCAGACAGCGCGCTATGGGCGAGGCTGTCTGCCAGCTCGTTGCCTATGATACCTATGTGCGAGGACACCCATTGGAATCGTATGGAGAAGCCTTTGATATGGAGATTGTGCACCGAGCGTTAGGACCTTAGACATAAAGCATCAGTAGGGAACCCGTGCTCTAACCTTTGAAGGGCGGATTTTGAATCTGTAAGAATGACAATGGGTTCAGGCGTACAAAACCGTAGCTTCTTTAGAGCTGCCTCAATGGCAACGCTTTCGGTCGTTGTGGAGGACATGACTGCAGTGAAGCGAACCGACCAATCATACTTCAAAGAAGGAATGTGAAAAGCAGCTGCACTAGATCCTCTGACCTTGTCCACAGAGCCATCAGTAAAAATTTGAAGATGACGTGCATATTCAGTCTCAAGATGTTCCAGTACGAGCGAACGTATTGCCACCAAAGGAGAACTCCGCTTAGCACGAACGTGAGGAATTGTCAACGAACAATCGAGGCTCGCGAAAGACCAAGGTGGTTTCAACTTCTTAGATCGACCTCTAGCGTCAAGACCCAGGTAACCAAGAGTATTAAGGGCCAAGTACGCTCGGGACTCAGCTCTCTTTCGAAGGCTCTAGAAGGGCTCGCCCGGCTATCTTCTGTTTGAGGCGGTCAATTTGCATCAATAACCTTTGTGAAGCCACTAGGCTAAGAGGTCTCGATAGAGGCTCATAAAGCACTGCATTGTTAGGAGCAGTCTGCGGAACGTCAAGAGCCCTCCTTAGGCCCTTTCTGTGCAAAACCTCTAGTCGTTCCAGCTGTGATAGCGAGGGGGAAATTAAACGGAGCTGGTACATTATTCAACTCGTCACTAGCGCATCGTGTAGCCTGATCATTGAAGAAGGGTGATTTCCCCATTGCTCACTTGCAACTCTACGGATCACATTGAGACGCGGAGATAGTGATGCCACAATAGAGTCCACAGCTCGTCGCCACTGTAGACGGTAGTCAATAATGACGCCCAAAAAGCGCTTGTGCTTCAATTGACGAAGACAAGATTGATCAAGGTCTATCTTCAGCCGCGCATACCGTCTTCCTCTACCTGGAAACATGATGAAGCCAGATTTTTCCGCCGAGAGAGTCAACCCAAAACCCTGAAGGTAATTTTGAATTGAAAGTAATGTCTGTCGAGCTATCAGAGCTAAACGCTTATGTTGATATCCGCTTAACCAAATACAAATGTCGTCCGCATATATCGACATATGGATATGCCTGCAATGTTTTTCCACTGCAGCGGGAAGACCAGCCATTACAACATTAAACAGCGTCGGGGAAAGAACACTTCCCTGAGGTACACCTCGCGATACCACCCCTTTGGTGCTTATGGTACTTCCTAACCGCACTTGAATTTTACGATCACTGATAAGTGAGTGAATGAATCGCAAAAGATAGCCGTGTACGCCTATGGCCTGCAAGCTATTTAGTATTGAGCTCCGAAGGACGCTATCATAAGCCTTTGATTCGTCTAGGAAAATAGCTAGTGTTGAGAGGCCGAAAGCTCTTTGATGTTCAATGTGGCTTGTCAAGTCCAAGACGCTATCTTGCGCGCTTAAACCTGTGCGGAATCCAGTCATGCATGTTGGTAGAGCCCTTCTATCATCGAGCCACCATGATAAACGCTTACTTGCCAGCTTCTCCATCAGCTTAGCCACACACTACGTCAGTGATACAGGACGATACGAGGCCAAGTCTGTCATTTCTTTGCCGGGCTTCAGCACTGGGACAACACAAGCCACCTTCCATGAAGGAGGAACGTCGCCAGTCTCCCATACTCGGTTGAGATCGCTTAGGAGTATCTTCCGGTGTTCTAGAGGTAGTTTCTGCATCATCTGGTTGGTGATGCCGTCAAGACCTGGTGCACATCGACGCCGCAGGCTGCTGAGTGCTGTCTGTAGCTCTCGAAGTGTGAACGGGGCGTCCATAACAGACGTAGATGTTGCAGGTAGAGCACATGCACGAATTCCTGAACTTGCACGTACAAATGCACCTGCAAATTCCTCGGCCAAGCACGCGAGAGGTTCCTGCTTGCGCAGTGCAAGGGCTTCGAAAGGCTTACTAGGACGAGAATCACCAGCAAGGCTACAATTGACTCGCCAAATTCTCGTCATCGGCGAAAAAACAGTCAAGCTAGCGCAGAAGGACGCCCACTGCGACCTACAGAGCTTGTTCGTATGGCGTCGAATGGCAAAGTTAAGCCTGTTGAAGGTCGTCTTCAAGGATCTGTCGTCCTTCTTCCGCAACAGTTGTCGCTCCGCCCTCCTGCGCGCTGCGCAAAGGTTCCTGAGTTTTAAATCCGGAGTCGGAAAATGATTAGGCAACTTGACCGCCGTGGTAGCAGCCATCTTACCATAAATCATTTTGTCTATCACATCACCAGAAACACTTGCAAGTTGCCCCCTGTATTTGTCCCAATTAACAACATGGCTCATTTTAGCGCCGCGCACATGGAAGTCGGCAGTAAACACTAAAATTGGATAGTGATCACTTGCCATGTGGTCAGGTGCAGTTGACCACTTCACACGGACGTCAGGTGAATGCAAGGTTAGGTCTATAGATGTGGCTGAGGCTGGAGGCCGGAAGAAAGTGGGACTTCCGTCATTGGCCACGCACAGGTCGATTCAAACTGTCGATCACTTCAACAAGTTTGCGTCCGCGGGAGTCTGTGTTCCTGTCACCCCAGACAGAGTTATGGGCGTTGAAGTCACCGCAGATTATTCGGGGCGCTGGGCAACGGTCACAAAGCTGCTGGAGAAACAAATCCATTGCTACCTTCTTCCGCGGAGACACGTATACGGATGCAACAGAAAGAGTTCGGAAGCCGAGCCGTATCCTCACAGCCGCTACCTCAATACTAACGGTGCAAAGATCGGTGACGTTGTAAGCCACATGAGGAATCTCTCTTCGTATGTAAAGGGCGGCACTTCCTGCGGAAAATGACTTCATGCTGCAATTATTGTGTGCGACATATCCAGTCAAAAATCTCCCCCTTGGTAGGCCAGCCTCCGAGAGGGCCAATACTGGAACACAAATTTTTTTCAAAAATAATTTCAGTTCTGCTAATCGACTTATAATCCCAGCGCAGTTCCATTGCATAATAAACGGCACTTTTCGGTGATTTTTAGTTGCATGAGGTTGAAGAACACTAGCCATATTATAAGGTAAAGTTCGCTGCGAAGACGGTAATCATGGACTCAAAGGAAAGAACGAGCTGTAGAAAGTTCTTGAGGGTGCCAGTCTGCATCGCTTGAACATATGAACGAAGGACTTCAAACATTGTAGCTCAGTTAAAGTTCAAGAAACTGGCTGTGTTCAGTCTTTGTCTCTCTTAGAATACGTCGTAGTCTATCTTGACCGATAGAAAAGTTAACTGGACATGAGCAGGCGCCGTCGGAATTCATGACGTCACTGCGAGTTGGCGCGCCAAGTTCAAAGGCCCTCGTCCTTCGTTCCCGATTCTTTTGTGCCTCACCAAACTTTTTTGGCGGTAAGAGTGGTTTATTCGGTATTGTAGCAGAGTAACTTACAAAACCACCTAAATTGGATTTATTTATATGTCCCTTTAAACATAAAGTAGGTGGGAAAACAGTCAGAGCCATGGTAGGTTTTTTGCCTTCATTTTCATTTACTTTATTTGTTTTCAGAATTACATATTAGAGAGTTTTATAATTGGGGACCCAAGTTGGGAACTCAAGAAAATCGCAGGCCGAAAGTGCAGATGCGCAGAATTCAAGCCAGTCTTGGGTTCTTGCCTTGGCGTTGACCCAAGGCCCGAAAATCGAAAACTAGCGTGGGTCCCCAAGCCGTCTTGGGTCTTAAAACAGTATACTCAGCTCGTAGTACTCACACAATAATTACGTTTATTACTTCTTGTTCACCCTTTGTTGCTCAAAAATGCATTCTGTTTGTTTTCATTCGTAAGAAAAGCTTTTCTTTTTTCTTTCAAGCGCCTTCTTATTTTCCACACTGCGGCGTCCTGGGCGCTCGATCCAACTCTGCGTGTGTTCGACCCAATCCTCAAACTCTGCTGCTCCTGGAAACCCAAGAGCAGCCTACGCAACGCGGCTTTGGCACCCACGGTCTTGGGTCCCCAATTCTAAACCTCTCTATTGTCGCGCCGTGTTACTTGTTGTTGGGGGCCCCCCTAGGAAGGTTGTTACCGCGTTTTTTTCCATGCTTGACCAGCGCGTTGCTCATCTTTATCAGTTTGCTGTTCGCACGTGGCATTAGTGTGCTCACGTCAAATGCTTTTGAGTGGGCGTGTACATGTATTAATACTCCCCTCAGTATCGGCAGGGGCGTCTTTCCCGCGCCGATCGGTTGACGGCGGCTGTTCGCTACACCGCCACACTATAGTTTCCTGACCGGGGCACACGCTCGCCCTAATAAAGCTTGCTCCAAGGACCCTGGACTGCTGTCGCTGTACAAGCACTATCACGTTACAGGTGACAATAGTGTGAAAGGAGCTAAGAATAAAAGTCGCCACTTGATGGCTTGAGGAAATCCTTGGTCCCCCATTTTTCCCCTTTTGGCAGCTACATCAAGGCAGCAACAATGTGGCGAATAAATGAAAAAGACAGAACGGGTACACATTCTTCAGGAACGCGCTATGCACTGAGGGAACTCGAAACAAACGTATTGGGACCGCAAACATTCGGTGCAAGATCGTGAGGAAACATTATACGTAGGCGAGATAACCTTATATTGAAAAGGTCAGCGATAACATACGTCACTCGAGTGACTCGTTTTTAATTAGTAAATCAATATCAATTTTGTATATCAGGTAATGATTTAGCATTCTTCGCAAATAGGGCAACAGAGGCGCAATAGGCGTGCACCATGGCTTGGTGCACGCGACTGTAGAATATAATCTGAATAAGGTTTTGTAGTTACTTTACCGTTACGCGCGCATATGCAGTGTAATTGCTTGTGGGTACGTTCTCCGATGTGCACGTGCTGGCCCCACGAAGCGAGAATCAGCGCCAGCTCATATCAGGGCCATTTTTTATTGCTCCAAAAAGCGAGAGCGGGAACAGTCTCACGAATATTGCATCCTTCCTGACAAAGAGCCTCTCCTTCCGCAACCTGCGCGCTGTGACTCGGCAGCCGTTACGCGGAAGACGCCAGCGGCAAATGGCGTCCGCCCCCTCCACACGCCCCCACCTCCACAGATGCTGCCAAGTCGTTTGAACCCCAGCCGCCCGAACTTTCTTGAGCGCCGGCAACGGTTCTGTTGGAGAGAGCGCGGCAAACAGTTGGGGCAAGCGTTGGTTACACAAACCGATAGGCATACGCTCGTCTACACAGGGAAACAAAGCGGCCGCCTGAAGAAGCAGCACCAGTAACGGCGCCAAAGCTTGCTCTGAGGGAAAGAAAAGAAAAGAAAAAAAGAAAAAAGAAAGGGCTAACGCAAACTGGACGGCAGCATGAATTGGTGTCCAGTTAGAGATAGGAACTTTCCCGCAACTATACTACATTGTCAATTGCATTGATGCACTTGTTGAAATTAGGCAACGAAATAGGCCACGTGATGCCATTCGTATAGGACAAATAACCATTGGCGTAACTGAATGGGCACCGAGGGGAGAGAAACACAAGTGAGGATGCCGGATGGTTGGACGGCGAAGTGACCAAGCCTTAACAAAGTACTAGCACATTTCTGACTGCTGATTTTTCTTGCGGTAGGTGAAAGTCTGGGACCTTTAAACACCAGAAACAGAAAAGGAAAATACGGGCATGCCTCAGACCACCCTGAGGAATTTAATAGCTTTTGTACAATCAGTTAACGCTTTCGCTTCCGCTGTGTCGTGACGCTATGACGCAGAAGGCGGTCACGTGGGAGCAGGATGCTGCGAGATTTTCACGCTCACTCCGGCCCACTCGGCCGTGTGCTATGCCGCTACACGTCGGCTTTCTCGAGGCGCAGCGGAATATGGACGCGACCGAGCGAGCCCAAGCGAGTGTGCAAACGTCGCGATGTCCAGCTTTCACGTGATTCCATTTTGCGTCATGACATCACGACACAGTATAAATGAAACCGAAACTCGTTATTGCAATAAATTATTTAGGTTGAGCTGAAGCCTGCCAGTATTATTTCTAAAGTGGAGGTCTGGCACGTTTATTTAATGGTAGAAAATGAAGAGTCGGATATATCACGTCATCAGGCAATTTGATCGGGCTAGTCGGCACGAATCCTTGGTTGCAGGGAGCACAAAATTAATGGGGACACGTGAATAACGAAGCACGGAACACAATACCTGTTCTTGTGTTGCGTGCTTCGTTTTTCTTGTGTCAGCGTTAATTTTGCGCTACGTGTCACCATGAATATCATGTCGGTACTCCTTTAAACTCCCCAAGAGCCCCTTCCTTGTCAAAATTTTTTAAGGGGTTTCGGTGTTGGCCGCATGCAAAAGTTCTCCTTTTCTAAAGAGTGGAATGAACGTATGTGAAGAACGATACACACAACAATAATGGCGTGCGCCGTACTAGCTATGAGGTGAACAAATTTTCGAATTAGCTTATTCGTTATTTCTTTTCCCCAAGATGCACTTGTAGATGAGTAGACACATGCGTTTAGCGACCAGCTCACGTAAGCACGGGAGCGCCGCCCAGTCACTCGAGTGCAGGCAGAGTCTGGCCACTGGTGGTGAGGTAGTGAATTCGAAGCGATGTCATGGTGTCCGATAGCTCAGGACGGCGTTATCGGAAACCTCTAACTAGGTGCCTGTATCATGCTGGTCCTTTGGTGGACATTACCAGGCTGTGGCTAAGGATGACAATGATGAATTTTGAATTGTGCCGAAATGGGGTATGCGGTGCCGCGCAACGCCTCCGATGCGCATGCTAGACTGTTTCACTCGTGGCGGCACGATTTACAACTTGCGTATAATCGCCACGCAGGGCCTTGCCTTCTCAGAAAGCTCGCCTCGCGAGCAGCGGCGCCCTGCAGTCAGCGGGGCCAGGTCCGAGCCGCGCTCAACCCCCCCTCCCCTCTTCTCTCGCTCTCTCCTCTGTACACCCGTGTGGCCGCGGCGGGCCAAGCAGCAGCAAGATCTTCACAGCGGCCTCGCATCAGCGGGGGGTCGCTCTATTTTCGTACCCTCGGGAAGCTGCCGCCACTGACGCACGGAGGTCCCCGCTCTTGAGCGGCCGAGCGCGCGCGGCTGCGGCCAATAGCCCGCCGCCGGGGGAAGGTGCCTTCTCGAGGCGGACAGAGGCGCACGACAGCGGAAGGACATCGAGCCTCGTCAGCCCGCACTGCTCTCTCTGTAGGTGACATGTGCCACGGGATTGGGAGTGATTGGGAGGATTGGGAGTGCACGAGTGATTGGGACGGGGTTCTTAGACGTAAGAGTGCCGGCGCGTAAGTTGAGTCAGATGTTCTTCCTGCGCGGTGAACGAGTTGAGTTCCTTCCGAAGCAGGCAAAGTACCGCGTTGCGTCTAATTTTGGCTTCCGATATAACCCTTCTCGCACCGCCGACGCTCGATACGCGTACGTTGTCCTGATGACGAAACGGGCTCTGGCGAGTCGGGAGTGGTGGTTCGTCAGCCGGCTGGAAAAAAGAAGGCCTGTCGAGCGCCCTGCCCTCGGTCATCGTCAGTGCACGCTGTAGTTAGGGACACTCGGAAACCGCCGCTCACCGACTAGTCAGCTACTCGTTTGGGTGCAGCAGTTTTCACCGCGCGCAGTGACCTCACCTCGAAACCGCTGATTCTGCCCGGACGGCACGCCGTTGAGAAACATCACCATTTTCTGACAGACGACAGGACGTTCCCGAAATCTACATTCGCCTGAATCCCATGGGATAACACGAGAAAGCTTGTTCTGTCCTTCCACGACATCAATCACTTGACTCTCGACAAAACCTCTGTCGTGGTCGGTCGCTAGGTCACTCACTCACTCACTCACTCACTCACTCACTCACTCACTCACTCACTCACTCACTCACTCACTCACTCACTCACTCACTCACTCACTCACTCACTCACTCACTCACTCACTCACTCACTCACTCACTCACTCACTCACTCACTCACTCACTCACTCACTCGCACACTTTCAATATGAGCGAGCAGTGCAAAAGGTGCCGACGGGGACGTAGGAAGGAGGAGACAATTCGAGGGGCTGGCTCTTCCTGTCTTTATTGTCTACGTCCTTGTTCGCCTCTTGAGCTGTTCGATCACAATGCTCGATCTCCAGTAAGTCCAGCTGGCAACCTTGCTAGCTTGCATTGCCTTCGACGTGGCCAACGACGACGGCTGGGCGCTTCGATGAGTTTGCGCACCAGCCTCGTGCCGAAGCAACGGCGCGAACAGCCACGTTGTTATCACGGGCTATATCAGAAGCCACTCTCCTCAGATACTATGGCGCCAGATATACCAAATTTTTTTTTATAGCTGCGCCACATTTTTAAAAATTGCCTATGGCAGATAGTACAATTCTAACGTTCGAGCTAAATTACAGAATGAGGTAGCTATTATTTCTACGAGAAATCAAAATTCTTAATTGAACAAGTGACATAATTACACCAACTAATTTTCAGTTCCCAATACGTTACGGCACATATTTCAATCTACGAAAAACAGCTAGTGAGTTCGAAAGTCGTAACCATTTGGAACGAATTCTCAGGACTACGCCAGTTTCCAGATGTTAATTTTGGAAGTGTCTGACAAAATGCATTAGCGTTCCAGTTACTTTCGTGCTTCAATGCATAAGACAGCATTTCCATTAAAAAAATCAGTGGACGAACAGTGCGTTTTCATCGCAAGTTTGACAATGCTTATCTAGAAAGTGGTGTCATCCCCAGAATTCTTCCCAAGTCTATATGCGTTGATAACTCAATAGCTACAATTCGTAGATTGAATTATGTGCCGCAAAGTAATTGAAAAGTTTATTAGGGCAGTTATGTTAACTATTAAAATTAAGCGCTTCGATTTCTCGTGGAAGTGATGGCCACCTACTCGAGTAATGCAACTCAAGGGTTAGAATTTTGGCATCTTTCACAGGCAATTTTTTAAATCATGGTGCAGCCAAAATACACACCCTGTGTGGCTTAAATGCATGTGTGCTTTGTTTCAAATAATGAACAACCCCGTTTCTCGGCTTAACTAGGTGTTCAAAAGGCTTGCAACGCGTTTGCAGTGTTGCGATTTGAGCTTCCTCTTCAGGCACGGGTAAAAATAGCTCGCCAGCGAAGCTGTCTTCAGACAAGGGCGACGCGGTAACGACAACAGGCCGAACATCAGGAGAGCAGGCAAACACTCGATCGCAGTTTGTACTTCGACTATCCGTCCTACTGCTTAAGAGTCAAGTAACGAATAATGCTTTTCAGCAATGGATTAAAAACGGGTTTCTCATAACCAGCAACATTAGTTCACTGCTACATAAGATGTGCCTTTGCATAAAATTTGAGAAATAAGAGCATGTAAATTGAGGTTGGAACACATAGGAAGTCTCTCATGGAATGTGCCTGCAGAAAATACTTGTTACGTGAAGTTATCGGGAAGTGCGCAAATTGGTGCTTTTGTCGTCGCGCTTATTTCGATATCAAAATGACAAATTTTCTATTAACCAGCGTTTGACGAGCGAGTACCTTACTGGGCCATGACACTAATGAAAACAGTAATACGTCCAGCGTAGGGAAGCCGCAGGGAAGTTTCTGAAGGTCAGGGCGCTCGAATGATACACTTCTATGTACAGAGTGCAGCACGTGTATAAATTAAAGCCCCTTAAACTTCGTAAAGTAGCGACACGCATTGAAGAATGCCGCTTCCTCCTCGCGCGCTCTGGCCGAGGCCAACGCCGCGTCGCTACTGGCCTAATAGCATCACGTGGGCCCTCGCGCCATGCGTCAACTCCATTTTTGCTCGAGAAGCGTCTACGGGGTGGCGAGGAGCGCATGTTGGCGCAGTTGCTACGCTCGAGCAGTGTAGGCGGCGCCACGGTCGAGGAGGGAGCGTGAAAGAGAGGAGAAACGAGAAGGAGTGAAGGTGGAGGAGGAGAGTGTCGCCCCTTTACGAAGTTTCAGGGGCTTTAGCGTAATTGCGTTCCCTCCGTGCTTCCATTTCCGCCCCTTTGGCGCGTCCAGGCGTTTTGAAATGAAACGTGATCGGAAGCATGTAAGCGCCGGAAGCATTGGAGGGAGATTTTCTTCTGCGCATATTCTTGACCTGCAGCTCAAAAGATTCTGGCCGGGTCGCTCCAATGTGATGCCTTCTGATATCGTAAAATCACCTTGATAACCGCGAGACTGCTTACACAGACTGGTTATTAACTGATTCATTCAAAAGCCTTCGGAGACATTATGATCATGCACGTCAGATGTGACGTGTTTCAGCAAGGAAGGAGATAGCGTGCGATGAGGCTGGGAACTTCTTCCGGAGCCGTTGCTGGCAAGTCTTCGACGGCACGTTTTAGGGTACAGTCACGAACACGCGGACAAATTGTTCCGTGATTAAAAGGAACCTCAAAGCCGAATTCGACTACCTTTTGAAACATAATATAATAATACAATATTTGGGGTTTTACGTGCCAAAACCACTTTCTGATTATGAGGCACGCCGTAGTGGAGGGCTCCGGAAATTTTGACCACCTGGGGTTCTTGAACGTGCACCTAAATCTAAGCACACGGGTGTTTTCGCATTTCGCCCCCATCGAAATGCGGCCGCCGTGGCCGGGATTCGATCCCGCGACCTCGTGCTCAGCAGCCCAACACCATAGCCACGCCTTTTGAAACGGTTGGTACCTGACGTCATTAAAGGGACATTAGACTGAAATGATAGGATTTATTAATAATGAAATCGTCATTCGTAGCGAGAACAGAGCTTATCTAAGCGAGAAAACGGAGACAATAGAAAAAGAGTGGCGCCACCTGTCGTGGACTATGGTAGCTCTTGTCGATGTCAGCGCTAGATGATGCGCAAAGCGTGGCGCAGGTCGAGGTCACGTGAAGATTGCGTGAACCCTTCCGTTCTGGCGCGGGCGGTTCCAAATAAGCAGCAGCAGGAGAGACCTTTTGCGGCAATTCTCTAAGCAGCAACTGGCACGCGGAAAACGCTGTAGACTTGTAGGCAAATAATCTATCGATATAGCTCGTCCCGATATATTTCTTTAGCTTCCCTTTAAATTTGATACTAGGAGAATTGTAATTTAACTAATCAAAATTTGAAGAACGTTTTGAAGGTGTGCGCTGCGCCGAAAGTTACAGAAACGCAAACGTCGCAGCGATTTCGCACTGAGTATACAATTGACAGACAACCTATCAATGGAACTCAACCTCTTCGGAACAATGGAATGAAAGTCCTGCACTTGAATACGCGCTGCATGAAATAAATCTGCTGCGTAAGAACCGGCTGTTGTTTGCGCTTCGACATCAATAAAGGAAACGTAAAATATACCTTCCGACCAGAATTTAAAAAGAAACACATCAGTAGCATAATGAAACGGAACAGACAACAGTTAAGGAGAAAATTACTAAAAATTTTACAATAATGGAACATTGTTCACTTTGTGCACAAGGCCTTCGTGCACGGGGGATGAAACGTCAAGTATTTAAAATTTTGGTCGCTGTCTATCCAATTTCATCACGATACTTCCCGACTAGATATTTCGTGGAACTTTCGGCTTCAGACAAGTAGCACGTTTAGTGAAACAGATGCTGCTGATACGATGAACAATACGGGCGCCAACGAAAGGAAGCGGCATAGGATTAGGTGGCGTGATAAAGAGCGAATTCGCAGGCGTAGGGCGTAGTCGGACAAGGGTAACTGAAGACCGCTGGGACAGGCTTTCATCCTGCGGAGGGCATAAAATGGGCTGATTGTGATGGCGATGATGAAGACAAACTAAATGGGGGCCTAGCTATCTTTCAGCAAAAAGACTACACGCGAAACAGAACTTCGCGCCGCACCAGGCACGACCACTCATAATTTGAACATTTAGCGGGTAATAAATGTCACCTAGGCTACCCAAATTTTTTTTCTGGTCGCACCAAGGCAGCTACGACTCGGTCGACACCGTTGGCTGTGGTCCCAAGACTGGCCACGCCATCCGTCATGAATGCACTCGGTGATCGAACCCGACAAGGGGGCAACAGTCTGTGCCCAGAAGGGGCATGTGACGAGGCCGCAGCGCTGGAAACGCAATGCGAGAAGGCATGGCGGTCCGTGACACGAAATTAGGAAAAAGAGGACACCCATTAAGAATCCCGCAAACTCGAAAGCCATTTTCACTCGATTTGATCTTGTGATAACGGTCTTAAACATTGTATTAGGGCTTGTCTGGCAGCCTTCCTCAATGCCCATTTTGTGAAGGCACTAAGACGATTGATCATGTCTCCTTATTCTGTCAGTTTCCTGTATTCAAGAAAAAAAAAAGATCATTTAACAAGAGCCGTTTCGACAACTACGGCGTACTTTTTTTTTTTTCTTCCTGGCATTATTTTTTCCTCAGAACCGTTTCTATCGGTCCTTCATATCGTTATGAGCCACCTATCCCACGGACAAAGTAGCAGTAGTCACGTAGCAGTAGTCGCGTAGCAGTAGTTGCATAGCAAGCGAGAAAGAGGGCGAGCTGAGGGATTATATATATATATATATATATATATATATATATATATATATATATATATATATATATATATATATATATATATATATATTGTCGCAGCCTAGTAGGAGACGGGAAAACCGGCGTAGAGGACGTATGAAAGCACTTTATCAGAGCAGTCAACGCGACGTCGTTGTCGTCTGTTTTTTCCACTCGCGCGCTACTTCAGCGTCGTTCTCATCGCCTGGCACATACCCGCGGCGACCATATAGGATGTGGCATTTACCCCCCTCCCCCTCTTTGAAAAAAAAAAGGCATCGTCCCGATGCACCAACCGCCGAAGGCTGTACACAGACGGTGCAAAGTTGAGGTTATTAGGAAATGTATGGCTTCATACGAAGCACGTGCACAACCTCGGGCAGATGCCACCGGCGTTTGGAGCAGTTATGGCTGTCGGGGACAACTTCATAATTCACATCGCTGATGAGTCACCGCACTCGTGTGGCAGCATTGCGTCCAACATTGTTGTCACTTCGCGTCCGTAAACGAGGTTGAAAGGCGTCACGCGTGTTGTCTCTTGGCGAGCCGTGTTATACGCAAATGTAACATATGGTAAAATCTCGTCCCAGTTCTTCTGGTCGACGTCGATGTACATACTCATAATGTCTGCCAGAGTCTTATTCAAACGTTCTGTCAGCCCATTGGTTTGGGGATGATAAGCCGTGGTCTTTCGGTGAGTGGTACCACTTAGTCGCAACACGGTATCCAGAAGCGCAGCCGTGAACGCAGATCCTCTGTCTGTTATGACCACTGCGGGAGCGCCATGCCTTAGGACGACGGCTTCGACAAAAAATCGCGCTGCTTCGGCTGCTGTTCCACGTTGGATAGCACCTGTTTCGGCGTATCGAGTAAGATAATCCGTGACGACGATTATCCATCTATTTCCGGCAGTAGACAGTGGAAACGGACCTAAAAGGTCCATGCCAATTTGTTCGAACGGCGCTTGCGGTATCTGAACAGGATGCAGCAGTCCAGCTGGCTTGCCGGGTAGGGCTTTGCGGCGCTGGCAATCCAGGCATGTCTGTGTGTAACGTTTCACGATCGACGCAAGTCTCGGCCAATAGTAGTTTAGCCTAATTCTTGCCAATGTCCGAGTGTAGCCTAAGTGACCAGCGGTCGGCTAGTTTTGACAGGCATGTAGAACTTCGTCGCGAAGAGATGCGGGAATGACGAGTAGGTAGCTGCTGCCACTGGGTGAAAAGTTCTTTTTATAGAGCGCGTCGTGGCGTAAGCAGAATGAAGGCAGCCCTCTGGCGAATAACCTCGGCACGCTGCTTGTTCTTCCCTCTAAGTAGTCGAAAAGAGGAACAAGTTCTGCGTCCTCGCTTTGCTGGCGTGAAACAGCCACAGTATCTAGCACGCCTAGAAAAGCCGTGTCATCATCGTCGTGCACGGCAGTCTCAACAGGAGACCGAGAAAGGCAGTCGGCGTTGGCGTGTCGTTTCCCCGATTTGTATACAACAGTGAAGTCGAACTCTTGGAGCCGAAGGATCCAGCGCGCAAGCCGACCAGCTGGATCTTTTAAATTAGTCAGCCAGCAAAGTGCATGATGATCACTGACAACGGTGAAACACCGACCATACAAATATGGCCGAAATTTCAGGACGGCCCGCACCAGTGCGAGACATTCTTTTTCTGTAGTAGAGTAGTTAGCCACCGTTCTTGATAACGTCCTGCTGGCGTAAGCAATCACTCTTTCGGCACCGTCGTGCCGCTGTACAAGCACTGCGCCAAGGCCGACATTACTAGCGTCGGTATTAAGAATCGTAGGGGCGTCTTCATCAAAGTGTGCGAGCACGGGAGGCGTCTGCAGCCGTTTCCGTAGGTCATCAAAAGCCCGTTGCTGGTCTTCACCCCACACAAAGGGGACATCTTCTCTGGTAAGATGTGTCAATGGCCATGCGATACGCGAAAATTCCGCGATAAACCGTCTGTAGTAGGCGCAGAGGCCCAGAAAACGTCGCACTGCCTTTTTATCTGATGGCGTTGGGAAATTAGCGACGGCAGAGATTTTATCAAGGTCAGGCGGACACCTTCGCGACTAACAACGTGACCTAGAACCGATAAGGTGAGTTCTTCAAAACCAAAATGGCACTTTTCAGGTTTCAAAGTTAGACCGGCTGAGCGTATTGCTTCAAAGACCGTCTTTAGTCTACGTGACGGAGAAAACAATCACGTTGTCGAGGTACACCAGACAGGTTTGCCATTTGAGGCCTGAGAGTACCGCGTCCATTAGTCGTTGAAACGTTGCCGGCGCAGAACACAAACCGAAGGGGAGCACCTGAAATTCATAAAGTCCGTCGGGCGTCACAAAAGCGGTCTTCTCGCGGTCTCTGTCATCAGCTTCTATTTGCCAGTAGCCGCTTTTCAAGTCCATCGACGAAAAGTAATGTGCGTTTCGTAGCCTGTCCAGTGAATAGTCGATACGCGGTAGCAGATAAACGTCTTTCTTTGTGATCTGGTTGAGTTTTTGATAGTCGACGCAGAAGCGCAGGCTGCCGTCCTTTTTCACCAATACGACAGGCGATGCCCAAGGACTCTTAGAGGGTCGAATAACTCCGTCCTCAAGCATAGTCTTCACTTGTGTTTGTATTGCCTCGCGCTCTTTAGGTGCTACACAATAAGGACTCTGCCGAATTGGTCTGGCGTCGGCTTCTGTGATAATATGGTGCTTAGTGAGCGTCGTCTGGCCAACTAGTGACGTGGATGAGAAGCAGCTCTTAAACTCAACGATGAGCTCAAGAAGGGTGTTGCGTTCCACGGGCGATAAGGTGGGACTGATGTCAACCACAGGGGCAGGCATAACCAAGGTGGACGTCGCGTGCTCCACTGAGAGGCAGTACTGTATTGAAGTAAATTCGTCGACGTAAGCAACAGCCGTGCCTTTAACAATGTGCCGACGTTCCCTGGTAAAATTCGTCAGCAGGAGTTCAGCATGTCCGTCGTGTACGTTAATTACGGCCCTGGCGATGGAAAGCCCTTGACTCAGTACCAGTGCGTTGATGTGTTGAGCAACGCCAGTCCTAGTGCTCAAGTTGTCGTAGATTACAGGTACGAGAAAACAGCTTCGCGGCGGAAGCATGACGTCGTCGTCTGCGATACGTAAGCGGGGTCGCTGGTGTTCCGCCGGGTCGACGTCGTCTGAGCTCGTAGAAAATGTGACGACGAGGTCACGGACATTATTCACTGCACCGTACTCTCTCAAGAAATCCATCCCCAATATAAGTTCCTTACAACACTCAAAGACAATGACAAGGGTGGCGACAAAGGTTGCACCGGCGATTACTATCCTGGCTGTGCATTTTACAGTCGGCGTCATCAACTGGCCGCCGGCAGTTCTGATGTTGGGCCCGGTACACGGCGTCTTCACTTTTCTCAGCCTATCGGCCAGCTTTTTACTTATTATCGAAAAATGCGAACCAGTGTCGACGAGAGCGGCCACTTGGTGGCCGTCAATGCAAACGACAAGATCGGCGCTGACGGCGTCGGTTACAGGGGGTGTGGTTGGAGTCGTCGGAGTTGTAGAGTCGTCTTGGATACCTAGCCGGTTTGCAACTTCACCCCCGGAGGTCGCTGCGTCTAGTTTCTCCGGCGTCAGAAAAATCGCGACGGGTCGGTGGGGTGTAACGAGCCGGAGAAGGGGAACGCGATCGAGGCGTCGCTGAACCTTCTGGCCGAAAGTTTGTAGAATTTCCGTCGCAGCTACGTGCAGCATCAGACACAGGGTAATTGCGGTTGGGAAATCTTGCATACCCAGCCGTGCGGTAGTGGCACGAGGGGTAAACATGTCCTGCTTCGCCGCAATGAAAGCATAGCGGCCGGCGGTCAGCGGTGCGCCACAAATAGGCCTTTCGAAGCGGGTAGCCGGCAGGGGATTCGCCGTAGAAACTAGGCGCAGCGATTGCCTGGCGGCGATACGGCTTAGTTGGCGGCGGCTGTGACTGTCGAAAATAGGGCGTCGGGGGTGGTGGTGATGGCTGCGTCGTACTGGTCGACGGTGTCAGCACTATCGAAGTGGCGGGAGGTGGACGACAGACAGCTTCCGTGTACGTTAATCGTCGCGGCACCGCCTGCCAATCGGGCGACGAAAAGGCCTCTCGAACTTCCTCCCGAACGATATCAGCGACAGAAGCCACCGGTGGTGCCATGGGAGAGATCCCGAGCTGCCGGATCTCCTCTCGCACAATCTCTCGGATTACTTCACGCAGAGACGTGCTGCAGCTCTCAGGTAGAATCGAAGCATTCACCGGCGAGCTCTTGCAGTCATATTGGCGGTACCGTTGCTGTAGTGCCCGTTCTATAGCGGTAGCCTCCTTGGTAAATTCGGCCACTGTCGTCGGTAGGTTCCTCACGAGCCCGGCAAACAGTTCCTCCTTCACTCAGCGCAAGATATAGCGCAACTTCTTCGGCCATCTCAGGGTCTGCTCTGCGGAAAGGGCAGCCATGTCTTCTGTAAACATGGCAACGCTCTCGTTTGGTTTTTGAATACGGGATTCGAGTAGGCGCTGCGCATTGTCTCTTCTGTCGGTACTAGTGAACGTGTCTAGCAGCTGGGTGCGGAAGGCATCCCATGTGGTCAAACTTCTCTCCCGGTTCACAAACCACGTCCGCGCACTGTCTTGAAGCGTGAAATATACATTAGACAGCTTTTGCTGGGAGCCCCAGTCATTTATAACTGGCGACACGCTCAAATTGGTCCCGCCAATCTTGGACATCTTCAAAAGCGTCGCCATGGAAACTTTATGGTATCTTAGGATTCTGCAGCGTCACCTGCGACGGAGTTGCAGTAGCCATGGCGGAAGTATGTAGACGCGTTCCAGCAGGGTCCTGCAAAGGGTTGAACTCGGGCGTCAGGCCTAGCAGGCAGCGACTGTACCGGTGAACAGGAGTTTCGACGAACGAAGGTGATTCCGCTTTCGAGGTATGGCTCCGCGAAGGGGTGCCGAGCATGAGGCAATCCTACCCAGCACCTCCACCAGTGTCGCAGCCTAGTAGGAGACACGAAAGCCTGCGTAGAGGACTTATGAAAGCACTATATCAGAGCAGTCAACGCGACGTCGTTGTCGTCTGTTTTTTCCACTCGCGCGCTACTTCAGCGTCGTTCTCATCGCCTGGCACATACCCGCGGCGACCATATAGGATGTGGCAATAGTGTGTATATGTATATATATATATATCAGCAGCAGCAGCAGCCTGGTTACGCCCACTGCAGGGCAAAGGCCTCTCCCATACTTCTCCAACAACCCCGGTTATGTATTAATTGTGGCCATGTCGTCACTGCAAACTTCTTAATCTCATCCTCCCACCTAACTCTCTGCCGCCCCCTGCTACGCTTCCCTTCCCTTGGAATCCAGTCCGTTACCCTTAATGACCGTCGGTTATCTTCCCTCTTCATTACATGTCCTGCCCGTGCCCATTTCTTTCTCTTGATTTCAACTAAGATGTCATTAACTCGCGTTTGTTCCCTCACCCAGTCTACTCATTTCTTATCCCTTAACGTTACACCTATCATTCTTCTTTCCATAGCTCGTTGCGTCGTCCTCAATTTAAGTAGAACCCTTTTCGTAAGCCTCCAGGTTTCGGCCCCGTAGGTGAGTACTGGTAAGACACAGCTATTATACACCTTTCTCTTGAGAGATAATGGCAACCTGCTGTTCATGATCTTAGAATGCCTGCCAAACGCACCCCAGCCCATTCTTATTCTTCTGATTATTTCAGTCTCATGATCCGGATCCGCCGTCACTACCTGCCATAAGTAGATGTATTCCCTTACGACTTCCAGTGCCTCGCTGCCTATCGTAAATTGCTGTTCTCTTCCGAGACTGTTAACCATTACTTTAGTTTTCTGCAGATTAATTTTTAGACCCACTCTTCTGTCTTGCCTTGCCTCTCCAGGTCAATGAGCATGCATTGCTATTGGTCCCCTGAGTTACTAAGCAAGGCAATATCATCAGGGAATCGCAAGTTACTGAGATATTCTCCATTAACTTTTATCCCCAATTCTTCCCAGTCCAGGTCTCTGAATACCTCCTGTAAACACTCTGTGAATAGCATCGGTGAGATCGTATCTCCCTGCCTGACGCCTTTCTTTATTGGGATCTTGTTGCTTTCTTTATGGAGGACTACGGTGGCTGTGGAGCCGCTATAGATATCTTTCAGTATTTTTACATACGGCTCGTCTACACCCTGATTCCGTAATGCCTCCATGACTTCTGAGGTTTCGACAGAATCAAACGCTTTCTCGTAATCAATGAAAGCTATATATAAGGGTTGGTTATATTTCGCACATTTCTCTATCACCTGATTGATAGTGTGAATATGGTCTATTGTTGAGTAGCCTTTACGGAATTCTGCCTGGTCCTTTGGTTGACAGAAGTCTAAGGTGTTCCTGGTTCTATTTGCGATTACCTTACTAAATAGTTTGTAGGCAACACACAGCAACAAAACTGTGAATGGCGAAACTAACTTTATTGGGCGAACCTGTACCCAGAAAAAGACAGGCTACACTCAATGCTCAACGAAAGCGGCGAACACAGTCGGCGATCATTGAAAATCTGATCAGCGGGTCAGGCGCGTCGGCTTTTATGCATCAGTCGCCGAATGTTTCAGAGTAATCGCTGGGACCTGCGTGCCTTCCACAAAGTTCTACACCATTCGCGTCGCGCGATAAAATCAGATTACGCAAGGTACAGTAACAACAGACAGCGAATAGAACCATTGATAACGTTCGAGAAACTTCCGATACATGCCGCGCGTCCTGTGCTGTGCGATAACATTTGTGAAACATGGTCACCCGATAAAGATAAACAGGTACACGTGTCACTATATATATATATATATATATATATATATATATATATATATATATATATATATATATATATATATATATATATATATATATATATATATATATATATATATATGTATATATATAAAACCCCATCTCGACACCTCCCCGTAACAATATATAGGGATACTCGCTCAGCCGATGAGTTTTAAGTGTTGTTTCTTGCCAAAATCTTGGTTCATAATAGAATGTGTAAGCGCGACTGAACGAGGACATAGAGAGAAACAGATAACACAGAGACAGCGTTCAACTATAGATTTTATTTTTGCACGCACCCGTCGTGTTTTCTCAGTGGCTATGGTGTTAGGCTGCGGAGCAAAAGGTCGCGGGATCGAATCCCAGCCACGGCGGCCGCATTTCAATAGGTGCGAAAACACCCGTGCTGTTTAGATTTAGGCGCACGTTAAAGAACCCCAGGTGGTCGAAATTTCCGGACTATTCCACTACGGCGTGCCTCCTAATCAGAACGCGGTAATGGGCACGTTAAACCCCATAACTTATTATTTTTTTTTTTGCATGCATATATATATATGTGCCGAACGAACGGAAACAAACGAGACAACAACAAAAAAAGAACATTGAAAAAAAAAAACGCATAAAGAAGAGCGCTGTCTCTGGCTATCTGCTTCTTTGTACGTCCTCGTTCCGTCGCGCTTACACATTCTATCATGGATTCAAACTAACTAACCAGCCAACGTGTTTTAACTTAGTTCATAGTTGTTCTGCTTTCTTTTCATTCTTTCCCAAAGGCTCCTGCTGCTTACCGCTCATATATATATATATATATATATATATATATATATATATATATATATATATATATATATATATATATATATATATATATATATATAATTCCAGCCAACATCCGCAAACGGCGGATATTGTAGGCGATGACAGGGTGGATGACACGAAGCCTTGGTCACAGCTTCAGAGCATAACGGTGCGAGCAGCGTATATGGCGCTTGTACAAGACGCTTGTACTAGGAATCAATTTTGAGCTGTGCAATATTTCAGCTTCCGAATTAAATCAGCATAAGTGTATTTTGCTCTTCGCTCTTTATTTGCCAATCACTTTGAAGCAGTGGCTTGTCAGGTTTCCGATTCAGCACCGTTCATCGGTGCAGTCCCTATCCGATTGTTTCTTCTCTGCCTAATCGCTCACGGCTTGGGCTCAGTAGGCAGATTAGTTCTTGACGCGGTCAGGCGTCGGAACGTAGATGTTCCGTACTTTGTACGAGCTCGTAGCGAGACATATTACCGCTTGTCACTCGCTTGCTCTGTGGACCGTCGCGAGAGTTCATCGTCGAACATGCGTGCGCTGTCGGTGTAGTCCGTCACCCGTGCTTGAGCGCGTTGACTCAAGAGCGCGTCCATTCACTTATTATTGATGCGTGGGCGATAGAGTGGGCATGTAAGGTTGAGCGTGAGTTTGGGTGGATGTGTGTAGGTAACGGATGAGAAACTTGCTATGACACGAAGCGCGGCTGAGCTTGAGTATAGTGCTAAGAGCGGCATAATCACTGTTGCCGGTTAGGGCTGAAGTCTCCAATAGGCGCATTTACCGAGGGTGGGGGCACTTTACCCTCCCCTGTCAAGGAGGGGGGGGGGTATTCTATTCCCCCCTCAACTTTTGAGAGTGGGCACTTTCGGCTGCACGCTGGTAAATCCAACAAAAGTACCAGCTAAAGCAAATTTTTTCCTTAATCAAATGTTCGCGTAAGTAGTGCTTTTTCTTTACCACGTATCCCCTGCTTCGGCAGCGAGCATTGCCTCCTCGGACGCCGCTATAGCGGACGACGTGCGGGATTCGCCACACACGCTCAGGCACGGCGCAGGAATTTCAGCTTGCTCTACTCGCATCATGGCCAGCATTCTTGGACCGCCTAACCGTATCTAAGAACACAATAAACTTGCTATATTTAAACCGCAGGCGAGGGGAGAGATCCGGATAAAGTATTACGATCAGCCGCGCCCTACTATTGGTGTGCCTTATAATACGGCATGATATTGTTGGATTACCAAATGCAGGAACTATCGAATCTCCGTACGGAGATAGTCTATATAGCATTGCAGTCTCAGTCTCTTATCACTACCGAAATTCTAACCAACCCTCTTACAGGTCTAACTCTCGAATTTCATTGTGTCATCACGACATATTACAGATATGTCCGTGAAAATGACCTTGGTCGAACGTGCAGAGCAATTTTCATGCCAATTGAACACAGCCTTGAATTTTTTCTAAAGGCATGTGTCACTTCTGACTTCGACGTGTTCATTTTCAGGCTATTTCTAAATTAGAGTTACGTTGACACGTGTTTCCTGGCAGGAGCAAGAAAAGCACATATATCATATTTTGAAGAGATGCTGGCAACATTTTGGTGTCGCGTACAGAAAATTTGAAATGTGCTTGCAAGTTTATTTAACATAAATAAAGTATACAACTGCAAAGTGCACACTTTTGGGAGCCAACGAATTTGTTAAAGGGTCCCTGCCGATTGTTACTAGAAAAGGACATTTCTATGGCAGCTGCTTTTTTATAGTGTAAAGTCACATAAAACTGAAATAGCTGACATAAGTAAAACGAAAAATACAATAGCAGGGAAAATTTCCCAAATGAGATGCATTTTTATAACAATTTTATTTTTTTACATCCCCGAAAACGTTGGCACAGGAAAAGAAAAGTGAGGACGTTTAATAGCATGCGCAGTGTTACGCATTGTCAATAAGTGAATGCTTTAATTGCTTAAAAAATGTACGCAATGTTCTTAGAGTGTTTAGGTAAATGCGGACAGTTGCTGTCAAAAATGCCGCAAGCAAAACGTTCGCGGTAAAAATGGCTGAGTACTATAGAGCCAGCGTACTTACAATATTCGTCAGGCAAAGGGCATTGGCTCAAAGCTGGGATTAATAATGGCAACGATATGGCTCAACACTGGTACTACGCTAGCAGCACAATGGCTGCTGCATTGGCATAATATTGGTTCAATCTTGGCTTTAACTGTGGGCCAACATTGGATTGGGTTGCACTTTGCCAGTATTACAACATTGGCTGAGGATTGGTACCAATTTCTGCCAGAATTGGGCCATGCTTGGACCATTGCTGGTGTGTTGCCTGGGGTTGCTTATGCGTTCTGAAAAGATTTAACGAATACTCGCTTTCTCCCAATCTTTGTGTTTTAGAAACGGCATTTAGTTGCTTTTACCTGTATCCTCGGTAACCTCGGTACGGTGTTTATATTTATTCGATGTATGAAGCAGTGTTCTGAGCGAAGAGCGATACATGTTTATCATGTGTAGGTTCACTACAGCCTTTGCAGGAAGTTACTCATTCAAGAGTTCCACGGTGTCATACTGCTGGTAGTCGAAATGTTTCCCAGACTCCTAATGCACGAGATACGAGCTTGAAATTTGTGGGAAAGAAATTATGAGCCATTCCACCCTGTGAAGGTAGTTGACCAGCGAATCTGTTTAGCACACGACACGGAGGCGGCACATAATTTTGAACAAAGGTACGAGCTCATTTATTGTCTTGATGGGTGGTCATCGTGACGAAAGGTACACACACTCATTTGTTGTGTTGATCGGTGGTCATTATTTCACTCGTTACTGCAATCACATTGTTTGATAGCGTCAAATCGATGCACGTACGCCACTGGGTGGTCGGTTTGGCCGGATCGGTGTGGCATCGCATGTCTGCAACACGGCACGCGTAAACAGCTCCCTTTTCGGTACCGGCACAACTACATTGAAATGAACGACAACAGGGTAGCGTCATCGCAGCTAATTCGCGCAAAGTGAGAAGCCTTACGGGACTGTGAGTCCCGTAAACCTTACGGGACTGCGAGTCATAGCACTTTTTTCTTGTTTGCGGGGGTATGAGCCCTTGATGATAACAGTTTCCGATATGATGTTCTGTATGTTGTATGCGTGATCAGAAATAATTTAAGCATTGTTCGCTTGACTTCGCCGAGTGCTTGAACCCTCTATCTTGCGGGACTACGAGCCATTGCATGTTTGCTTGCTTACGGGAGTACCAGTGCTTATGGGGGTATAAGCCATTAATGATGATAGTTTTTGTTCACGGAGAACAGTAGCGGCCCTCGGGGTACACAACACCTTCGCTGAGCTGTCGGACGTGGTTATGGCTTAGCGAAAAGACGTACTACAGAACACGGCGGTGGGCAGAGCCATCCTCCACCGGACCGGAACGGCAACGGAGCTCCGTGCCCTCGATGGGCAACGATCACTCCCGCCTGAGGTCAGAGGCAAGATCAAGGCGAACCCAGAAGCCCATGAGTCATGAACTCCATGAAGGACGAGACAAGGCTCGCGTCGACAGACAGCGCCGACATTTCAAGGGTGACCCGTACGTAAGTACGTGGACGTGGCGGCGTACTCTGTAGGGGGCCCCTTCGCGGTAGCGGCCGTGAACGGGAGGGACAACTCCTTGACCCTCGCGGCCTCCGTCAGGGCAGAGACCCCAGCTGCGGTTGAGACCATAGCCGCGGCGCTGGTAATAAAGCAACAAGACAAGGTAAGCATGGAAGTTCATGTCGTTACCGGCTCGCAATAGGCTTGCCGTAACTTTACCAACGGAAGAACACCGCTGCTGGTGACTCAGATTCTAGGTCCGAGGCTGCAAGAATTCCATCAAATCACGTTGACGTCGGGCCACGCGGGTCTGGAGGGGAGCGAAAAGGCGAACGCCCTAGCTCGAGCGCTAATCAACCGAGCGGGGCGAGACCAATCGTCTCATCAATCCCCACCCTTTACCTTCGTGCCCATGCCATCCAATTACTGCTACCGACTCGAGATCCAGCGATTCAACCGCAGGATTTATCCTCCCCCTCATAGAAAGCTCAGCACCGAAGAGGCAGTAGCTCTAAGACTTATTCAGACCAACATATTTCCAAACCTACACAGATACAGAAAAATGTACCCACAAACATATCGCGGCATCTGCCCCTGGTGCAGCGACACACGCCCTACACTATTTCACATCTCGTGGGGGTGCAGGGGCAAACCTCAACACTTCAAGACGCCTAGCAGGTCATTTGAGCGGTGGGAGGTACAGCTGACCGTCGATGCCTTGGCCGGACAAGAAACTCTTGTCCAGCAGGTACGTCGAGCAGCCATGGCCAGTGGAGTCCGTGAATGAGGACACCACCCACTCGACCTCAAGAGCAACGATCTCAATGGTCCAAATAAATGTTTATCTCTCTCTCTCTCTCTCTCTCACGGAAGCCTAGCCATATACAGCGTCGCTGTAATATGGACAATTTTTAAGCGCAATGCGTTGCAAACCTTTCACGTGCCTGCTTTAAACGCAAGTGTTGCAGAAGCCCATGTTTGTTCACGTGCTTTCGTGCATCGTACGAGATTCGCAGTTTGTTTTTCCGGTGTCCTCGATGAGCTAAACATGGCACATTATTTATATCAGGGGAAAGTTAAGGACATGGTATGGCCAGTGTGTAGGCAATGTTCCAAATGGCTGGGTTAAATGCGTGCTTTCCAGTAGAATGCGTATGCAAGTATAGTCCATGTAGCGTTATTATTCTGTTTTACGAGCGGCGTAAAAGTTAGATGGCTGCGCTGGCATAATTACAATAACAATTCAGGTCAACTTTTGCATACCTAAAGGGAACAATACGCCAAGCTTATGCGCGATAGTAAATACCTGTTGATCAAATACAGCTTAAAAATATCGTAGTCAAACATTCGAAAGTATCACGCTGCTTTTATTACCTAGGTTTCCCAAAGTCCCAAGAGAACTCTGCGTTTTAGAAATTTTGTACTTCGAAGAAATGGGCGTCATTTTAATCAGAATGTGTAGCGAAGTTCTAACGTCTTTAGCTTATTTAGAAGCATTACAAATAATTGTCGAACCCTTATTTTTTTCGTTCTACTTTTTAATGCGTGATATATTAGGTTCACCTGGCGTCCTCACTGAACTAAAGGAGGTAGTTTCTTCATGCTTGGTGACTGTAAGGACGTGTAGGTAAATGAGTGTGCTTAACGAGCGGAGCAGAATTGAGCCCGCTGCCCGGGCAGAACATGAAACGCCACCAAGACCAAATTTAGCGAAAGCCCTTGTGCCAAAAATATAGCCTTTGTAAAAAATTTTTTACTCGACTGTTAGAGCGTGTGGTACGGCCGCTATCGGCTATGCTTCCCTGCGTACCGACATAGCAGTAGATTACCACATGTGTACACTTCGTGGAAAAGGGGTCCTAGTAAATGCAATGTGTGACAATTTTTACCAGCCTGGTCCAGTTAAAGGCATTGCAAATAATTACTGAGCCATAGTCCCCTCCCTCCCTTCTATTCTCATGCGTAATAAGGGGTTTCAAGTTCGTTCCAAGGATGTCTTCGGTGAACGAATGAAGTCCATTAGTTTATATTTGGCGAAAGTATAAGGCCCGTTATGTGCAATACGTAGGCAAAGTTCAAATACAGGGGACTAATTATGACAACTGCAGTAAACCACGCATGCAAGCAATCCGGAGCATTATGTGTATTACCAACAAAACAGAATTTATCCCGCTGCCCTTGGTCAACTGTGAACTCAACCCATATCAAATCCAGCTAAGTATGGGGGTGGGACAGGAAACCATGGTAAATGCAATGTGTGTGCTGATGAATTACTGGTTTTCTAAAAATTCCCAACAAGAAGTGCTCCAAAACGTTACACGCGGACAACATTTCAAACTACGTTATGGACAACTTGATGCGTTATAATTACAGGTAACTGAAACTTTTATTGCAGCTGCTCGAATGAAATCGCTTCGCTAGACATTGGGTTGCAGTTCTCCTAGGTCACACACATCTGCGATCTTGTTTTATTGTGAACATTACAAGTCATTTATGTTGATTGTACACTCGCCCACAAAATATTGCGGGGTGCGCGAGCGCGTGGCGGAGCGACCCTCCTCCCCTTCTAGCGGTGAACCCCTGGTGCCGAGACAGATACCTGAGCGCATGCGCGTCCCTCCTAGACTGCAAGCGTGCATGTTTCCGCGCTTCCTCCTTGCGCGCCGGCGATATTCAAATGTAGTCGCGAGGTGCCCCTCTTGCGATATGCGCCGTGGCGGCTTCGACGGGCAGAACTTCGTTTATACAACCGAAATCAATTGTTCATTTTCGTCTTGCGAGTCTCCTTCTATAGATTGCGTTTTCTGCCACGCTCTTTTGCGGGAGAACGCCCCGTTGGTAAAAAGAAAGAAACGACGAAGATTGGCCATAAAAAGGTGCAGCGCAAAAAAAAAAAATCAGTTGTTGCGTTCCCCACCAGGCCGGCCCTATGCGTAAGCGCTCGTGACTCGACAAAAAGCGGCCGCAGTGGCGCGCGCAAGCTCAGGCTTCTAAACACCGTCGAAGCCGCCACAGCGCATATCACAAGAGCGCCACCTTGCGGCTACATTCGTATATCACCGGCGCTCAAGGAGGAAGCGCGGAAACATGCACGCTTGCAGTCTCGTAAGGATGCGCATGCGCGCAGGTGTCGGTCTCGACACCAGGGGTTCACCGCTAGAAGCGGAGGAGAGTCGCTTCGCCACGCGCTCGCGCACTCCGCAATATATTGTGGGCGAGTGTACTTTGCGGTGTTTAACCTCGACAGTACTATTACGTTAACTAGCGATACATGTGTACAGTGGACTTAGACACCATGTGCAATTATTTGTTTAATTATTAAAATTGTTTGAAGCAAATGTGCCCTCTTTATGTGCGCTATACTGCTGCCACTGGGTGCGATCAGGGACCTCTGCCAGGCATACATTGCATTTTTCCATGCAAAATGTTGAGATTGTATGTAGTTTCAGAAAATAAATGCAAATTAAGATAGATTTTCTCGCCCCCATGGTTCACCATGTGTGACTGATAAATAAAACTGTATGTTAAATATAAAAATAACTGGAGACGCATTTCCTGGCTCGTTCAGTTGATGTAATAGTATTTGCTATATATATATATATATATATATATATATATATATATATATATATATATATATATATATATATATATATATATAAACAGCGTCGCAGGGTGGTTCAGAGGAATCTAAACACATTGGTTCAGAGGGCGTATGTAGATGACAGACACGAGTAAGAGCGGAAAGGCGACGGAGAAACTCGTTTTCACCCCACCGCGTCGAATGTGCACAATGCCCTCTGGAGCTCCCTGGCCGTCGCCACCTTAGCCACTTGACAACCGTAATTATCCGTGACTTCCCTCAGAAGCAATGCAGAAACTGCAGCGCATCCCTTCCTACTAACGTGCGAGGCCAGAGGGGACGCAGATAGAACTGCAGAGAGGAGAAGAGGAGTGGGGAGAGAAGAGGCAGTTCCTGTACAAGAGAGGGGGGTGACGTGGGAAGAGAAGGAAGTGGTTGCGGGGAAACAGGACAAGCTTAAGTTCAAGGTACGGAACAGTACGTTGCTGGTATTTCTGAAAAACGAACGCCATGCAAATATGTCAAGCGGGCCACTTACGCAGGGCGTGCGGAAGCAGAGCGGCATTAATTAAAGCGCACCGCAGGGTCCAGGAGACACTACGGAAGCGGTCGACCGTCAGATCAACACTTCTGCGCCCGCAGCGTTAGCTTTGCCTCTACGGCATTGCTAGAGGTCGTGGATTTGATCCCAATCGCCGCAGCCGTATTTCGACGGGGGCGAAATAGAAAACGCATGTGCACTTAGATTTCGGGACACGTTAAAGAACATCACGGTGTCAAAATTAATCCGGAGACTGCCACTACGGCTTGTCTCATGATCCGGTTGTGGTGTTGGAAAGTACAGCCGCATAATCCAATTCAAGTTTAATACTTCTGCCACAATGCGATGTGCCATATGAGGCAATGACAACGCTGAACCCTCTCAGAGGTTATAAAATATGGTGCACAACAACACCTCAAGCAAACACATCTCCTTGTGTTTTCTGTGTACTACGCAGCTAAACAGCAGTGGTGCACGCAAGGTAACGTTTAACATCAACTCACCGCTCTCATGTTAGCCTAAACGTTGAAGAAATTAAGCTTTAGCCGTCAACGTCACCGCTAATTATCGTCAATCAAAGCATGCAGCACGGAGAGCTTCGCTTACATCGATTCCCACAGCGCGTGAGATCTGCATAATTTTCGTTGGATGTGTAGTCCTTTAACCATAGCGCAAAACAATATAGTTGCGTAGTTTATAAGACGCGCTAACGGACAAAGGCTGTAACAGAAGGCTATAAATCCCGCCCAGTGTTGTTGGTCCATTCGGTTCCTGTTCTATGTGTTCGCTTCACGCCATGAATTGCTTTCTCTTCCTGACTTAGCTCAACCAACTTGCTGCGGCACGTTAAAGAAAGAACACCACGCGTATTCTTACCTCGAGGTAATCTGCCAGAGCACGCTTTTCTTGAGCGCTGAGGGCATTGAGAAAGACGTGATTGGGCCCGGTAATTAGTTACCCTAGACCCTTGGCACTTGCGAACATCAGAAAATAGCACGAGAATGGCACCATGCCACGCAAGCTGCTGGTTTGTTCTTCCTCAGTAGGAGCGTGTATAGTGCATCGCCTTCAGCCGAATTAGCCCTCTCCGGCGTCCGGCGTTCGCCTAGCGCGGACATTTTATTTCTGTGTGCCAATAAAACAGCCTGTCTGTATTTTCATGTATATCTGTGTATGTGCGCTCATAACGCACACTGCTGGGGCAGGATAGACAGTCTCACAAGCTGTGGACACGAATAAGGACAACACAAACACTGACTATCAACTGAAACCTTTGTTCGTGTCTGGTACGCCCGCCTTTCCTAGTCGCTATAAACTTGCTCGGCTTTTCTCTCGCGATGGTCGGCACTTGGCTGCTCATTTGCCTCCGGGAGAGACGCGTTTCGCCGGCTTAAGCTGAGCGCTTACCATTTCTGGTCACTCTTTTCCCCCGTTGTCTGCCCACGACAAACAGTGCTGTGCTCCGGTGACCCTCGTGTTTTGCATAGAAAGATCGCTGCGCGAGCGACGCCCACGTGCTTGATGGAACTATTGTTGACGTCGCTCGGTCGTCAGCACGGAGCTCGCCTTTCGTTGTTTCTGGCAATTTATTGCACAAGATGAATTATCCCACTGAAGGCGCTCCACTCCTCCTCGTGGTTCCCGAGGCACAGAGTGAATGAATGCCTTCTGGGGTTTTACGTACCAAAGCCACGATCTGATTATGAGGCACGCGGTAGTGGGGGACCCCGGATATTTCGACCACCTGAGGTTTTTCAACGTGCACCTCATTCTAAGTACACGGGTGTTTTCGCATTTCGCCCCCATCGAATGTTATGGGGATACAATAGGTACTAGGTGCTCTGGAGTATGTGGAAAAGTATAATGGTTACAGGAATTAGATTTGGAAATACGGTTGTTTGCTGGAAATCATGGGTGCAGTCAGGACCCGGTGGAAACCAAAGGTCAGTGAGACGCCTCGCATTGGGCGCTCACGGGGAGACTACAAATGAAGCTGTGCAGGGTGATATGGGCTGGACTAGTTTTGAAGTGAGTGAAGCTCAGGGTAAAATTGATTTTGAACATACACTTAGTAATATGGAAGATAACTAATGGGTTGCTACAGTATTCCGATATCTGCAGGAAAAACATTGATTTACAGTGGAAGAAAAGAACTAGGAAGCTGACTAGCATATATGCGACCGGTATAATAAGCAACTTGGCAAATAAGAACGTCAAACGCAAAGTCAGAGAGGCTGATACAATCTCACGGATGGCGGAATTAGAAAAAAAAACCTGCTTTGAGTAACTAACTACCTAAGAGGAAAAAAACGAAATCAGGATGTAAACAATTTATGATAACTCAAAGGTAAGCTCTTTACTTTTCGGAGCGAGATCAGGATGCCTTAGAACGCGTACTTATAAAGTGTAGTACAACAAATAAGAAGAAGCATGCGCATGCTGCTATAAAGCTACGGAAACAATCGAACATGGTTTATTACACTGTAAACTAATTTACATCCTTAAGGGTGCACAAGGGTGTAAATCAGTCTATAACTCCAACTCTCCGTCAACCGTAAAGGTGCGAGATATCGACGCATTTACACCCTTATGCAACCTTGAAGGTGTAATTTTGTTTAGAGTGTAGAATGGAAAGATATATACCCAGCGGTCGGTTTAGGCTCCTCTGGCCTCTTGGAAGCCAGAGGAGCCGAAACATATATTTGTATTCTTTCACCAAAGATATATCCTGGCCGTGTAATAAAACTGCTTCTTCACTGTTTTCGTTAAATACCATAAAACCTGATTTCTCAACGCTAAATTTTAATCCTAAGTTCCCACATTCCTGTCCACAGATATCAGTCAGACGTTGCGTACCACATTGCTTGTTAGCAAGCCCTACAACGTTGCCCGCATAAAACAAACCTCGAAGCTGCTGCTCTACTATACCTAAACGCATTCAGCGATAGTAGGAGGAAAGTAAACATGTACACCATAGAGATTAGTGAGAGGCGATTGGAAATTGGTGCATTAAAAGTAGGGAAACGACAAACAAAGGAGGCGTACAAAAAACAGTTTCCACTAATGGTTCAAGACGTTTGATGCTCGGAATCGTTTGTTTTTCTTTTTTTTTTGCTTTTCTTTCTCTTTAAATACAGGTAGGACATTAGGTGTCCTACACAACAACAAGAACAAGAACCTGGTTGCGCTACCCACCGCCCCGTCTCAAAGAAGACGCTCATAGCATTCATCCATGCATCCATGCACGGGACACGCGTTTTCGCATTTCTTCCCTCATCGAAACGAGGCCGCCGCGGCCGGGATTCGATACCGCGACCTCTGTGCTTAGCCAGGCAACACCCGCTAGGCCACCGCCGCGTGTCCCCCGGCGCTGATGTCTGTGATCCTCCGCGTCATGCACGATGGAATCACGTCAGTCCACCTTGGCTTTGCTGGGACACCGAACCAACAGCGCTAGCATTTCTATTGGCCCAAGCTCTGGTAGACGGCAACGCGGTACGTCGGCAGCTGCCTCATTTGCCAGCGCCATAAGCAGTAAATTATGCCCCCTTAAGGTGCCTTGCAGTCAGTGAAGCCGCTGACCTCGCGCTTTGAAAACCTCGGTGTCGACTTGCTAGGGCCCTGCCCCAAGTTTAGTACCGGTCGTCGCTGGATTGTGTGCGTGGACTATCTGACCCGGCATACTGAGACGGTGGCGCTCGATTCGGCTACAACAGCTAACGTTTCATCTTTCCTACTGTACTGCGTCATTTTCCGTCACGGTGCTCCACGCGTTGTGATTAGGGATTGTGGACGGCAGTTTACGGAAGACGTTATTAAAGAACCACTGCGTCTTTGTGGATCTGATTATTGGTATTCGACACCATACTGTCACGTGGTAGTGACGTTAAAGAGCACAGTAGCAATACTGTGAAAGACAAAACTAGCTTTTATTGGGCGAACCTGTGCCCACAAAGACAGGCTACACTTAAAGCACAACGATAGCGGCGAACACAGTCGACGATCGTCGAAAATATGATCAGCGGGTCCAGCGCGTCGGCTTTTATAACAGCAGTCATCGAACGTTCCAGACTAATTGTTGGAACCTGCGTGCCTTCCACAAAGATCTATACCATTCGCGTCACGCGATGAAATCAGATAACACAAGGTTCGCCGACAACAGACAGTGGATAGAAGCATCGATAACTTTCCAGAAACTTCGGATACATGCAGGCGCGTCCCGCGCTGTGCGATAAGATTTGTTAGGCAGCGAAACGTGGTCGCCCGATAAAGATAAGTACACGTGTCAATATTCCCCTCCTAAAAAGCATCGTCCCGATGCCACAAATATAAGAGAGCGAAACACAAAAGGATACTTTTTAAACAAAAGTAACAAAACAACGAAAAGAAACAAAGTCCAAAGGTCAGTTACGCTGGTAGTACGGCTTGAGTCGCACGACGTGGACTATTTCAGGTCGTGAGCGACGCCGCTGTGATAGCGAAATGCCGTCTGGCACGACCTCATAGTCCAGTGCGCCAATACGTTGGATGATGTACGGTCCGAAATAGCGACGCAAAAGCTTCTCGCTCAGTCCTCGTCGGCGTATAGGGGTCTAAACCCAAACACGGTCACCGGGCTGGTACTCGACGAAGCGTCGTCGGATGTTGTAGTGTCGGCTGTCGGTACGCTGCTGGTTCTTGATCCGTAGGCGGGCGAGCTGTCGGGCTTCTTCGGTGCGCTGGATATAGCTAGCGACGTCAAGATTCTCCTCGTCAGTGACGTGCGGCAGCATGGCGTCGAGCGTCGATCGGGTTCCTGCCGTAAATCAGCTTGAACGGCGTGATCTGTGTTGTTTCTTGCACCGCCGTTTTGTAAGCGAACGTCAAGTATGGCAGGACAACATCCCGAGTCTTGTGTTCAATATCGACGTAAATTGCTAGCATATTGGCGAGGCTCTTATTCAGGCGCTCCGTAAGACCATTCGTCTGCGGCTTGTCTGACTGCATTGCACAATGTCTTGGGTGAGCTATGCTGTAAAAGACCTTCCTCTGTCGGTTATGAGGACTTCTGGGGCGCCATGCCACAGCAGGATGTTCTCGACAAAGAATTTCGTCACTTTGGCTGCATTACCTTTCGGCAGAGCTTTCGTTTCAGTGAAGCGGGTGAGGTAGACCGTCGTCACGACGATCCACTTATTCCCGGATGTTGTCGTCGGAAACGGCCCCAACAAATCCATCCCAATCTGCTGGAATGGTCGACGAGGACGTTCGATCGGCTGTAGTAATCCTGCTGGCCCTGTCGGTGGTGTCTTGCGTCGCTGACAGTCTCGGCATGTCTTGACGTAACGGGCGACGTCGGCGGTCAGATGCGGCCAGTAATACCTTTCTTGTATTCTCGATAGCATCCGGGAGAATCCGAGGTGCCCAGTGGTGGGATCGTCGTGTAAGGCGTGCAGTATTTCTGGACGCAGCGCTGACGGTACAGCAAGAAGGTAGCTGGCGCGGACTGGTGAGAAGTTCTTCACGAGCAGGTGTTTTGTAGCGTGAACGAAGACAACCCGCGCTTATATGCCCTAGGGACAACGTCGGTGCTCCGTTCCAAGTACTCGACCAGGCGTTTAGCTCCGGGTCTGCTCGCTGCTTTTAAGTGAAGTCTTCCGCGCTTATTATTCCAAGGAAGGCGTCGTCGTCCTCGTCGTCTTGCGGCAGGGGATCGATGGGGGCGCGTGATAAGCAGTCGGCGTCAGAGTGTTTTCTTCCGGACTTGTATATTACGGTGACGTCATATTCTTGCAGTCTGAGGCTTCACCGCGCCAGCCGTCCTGAAGGGTCCTTTAAGTTAGCTAGCCAACACAACGCGTGATGGTCGCTGACGACTTTGAATGGCCTGCCATAGAGGTAAGCGCGAAATTTTGCTGTAGCCCAAATGATGGCGAGGCATTCCTTTTCAGTCGTAGAATAATTACCTTCCGCTTTTAACAGCGACCGGCTAGCATAAGATATCACCCCTTCAAATCCGTCTTTCCTCTGGACTAGGACGGCACCGAGGCCTAGGCTACTGGCGTCAGTGTGGATTTCAGTATCGACGTCCTCGTCGAAGTGTGCAAGTACCGGCGGCGACTGCATGCGTCGTTTGAGTTCTTCAAATACGTCGGCCTGCGGCGTTTCCCCCTTGAACTCGACATCACATTTCGTTAGATGTGTTAGCGGTTCCGCGATGCGTGAAAAGTCCTTGACAAAGCGCCTATAGTAGGAATTTGTGCACTGCCTTCTTGTCGATTGGCTGCGGGAACTTTGCGATGGCAGCTGTCTTCTGCGGGTCGGGGCGTACTCCAGATTTGCTGATGACGTGGCCTAGGAAGAGAAGCTCATCGTAAGCGAAGCGACACTTTTCCGGCTTCAGAGTGAGCCCTGATGACTTGATGGCCTCTAATACTGTCGCAAGCCGCTTAAGGTGATCGGCGAAATTTCCGGCAAGGACGACGACGTCATCCAAGTAAACAAGACAGGTCTGCCACTTTAATCCTGCTAAAACCGTATCCATCACGCGCTGGAACGTTGCAGGCGCCGAGCACAGTCCAAATGGCATAACCTTGAACTCATAGAGGCCGTCTGGCGTGATGAAGGCGGTCTTTTCGCGATCCCTTTCGTCGACTTGTTTGCCAGTAGACAGACTTAAGGTCCATCGATGAGAAGTATTTAGCATTGCAGAGCCGGTCAATGCGTCGTCTATCCGTGGGAGAGGGTGTACGTCTTTCTTCGTGATTTTGTTCAGACGACGATAGTCGACGCAGAAACTTAGGGTTCCGTCCTTTTTCTTCACTAAAACAACTGGAGACGCCCATGGGCCTTTCGCCGGCTGGATGATGTCGTCGCGCAGCATTTCGTCGACTTGTTGTCTTATAGCTTCGCGTTCTCGCGTCGAAACTCGGTAAGGGCTCTGGCGGAGTGGTCGAGCGCACTCTTCGGTTATTATGCGATGCTTTGCGACTGGTCTTTGTCGAATCCTCGACGACGTCGAAAAGAAGTCTTTGTATCGTCGAAGCAAACTTCTGAGCTGTTGCTGCTTAATTACGGGGAGACTTTGATTTATGTCGAAGTCTGGCTCGGGAACTACGGTCGTCGGGGTAGATGCGACAGAATCCAAGAGGACAAACGCATCGCTGGTTTCCTGAATTTCCTCGATGTATGCGATCGTCGTGCCCTTGTTGATGTGCTTGAACTCTTGGCTGAAGTTTGTCAGGAACACTTTCGTGTTTCCTCCGTGGAGTCGAGCGATCCCTCTTGCTACGCAAATTTCACGGTCGAGCAGTAGACGTTGGTCGCCTTCGATGACGCCTCCTACGTCAGCGGCTGTTTCGGTACCGACCGAAATAACAATGCTGGAGCGAGGCGGGATGCGTACTTTATCTTCGGGCACACTCAAGGCGTGGTGACTACGAGGGCTCTCCGGCGGATCTTCCGACAGCGTTATTGACTTCGACTTCAGGTCGATGATTGCGCCGTGTTGGTTCAGGAAGTCCATGCCGAGAATGACGTCTCGTGAACACTGTTGGAGGGTAACGAAGGTGGCAGGATAAGTCCGGTCATGAATGGCAATTCTTGCCGTGCAGATTCCACTCGGCGTGATGGGTGTCCTCCATTAACGGGCCTTCTCATACAGATCAGCGGGTCCAGCGCGTCGGCTTTTATACAGCAGTCATCGAATGTTCCAGACTAATCGTTGGGACCCGCGTGCCTTCCACAAAGTTCTACACCATTCGCGTCACGCGATGAAATCAGATAACACAAGGTTCGGCGACAACAGACAGCGGATAGAAGCATCGATAACATTCCAGAAACTTCGGATACATGCAGGCGCGTCCCGCGCTGTGCGATAAGATTTGTTAGGCGGCGAAACGTGGTCGCCCGATAAATATAAGTACACGTGTACACGTGTACATAAGTACACCCGCAGACAAACGGCCTCGCTGAGCGCAACCGTTTGTACCTCGACCAACATGCTTGCCGCGTATGCCCTCACAGATCGCAAAAATTGCAATTCTGTTTTACCATTTGTTGCGTACGCTTACGATTCTGCCAAGCACGAAGTCGCAGGCTATGTGCCCTTCTTCCTTTTCTTCGCTCGCCATTCCCCAAAGCTTTATTGACACCATCCTTCCCTGGTAACGACATGATGACTCTTCAATAGGCGAGACTTAATGTCGTTCCGAAAAAGCGCGTAGACTGTCCCGCCTCAGGACTCTTTCTTATCGCGATCGTCCAATGGCCGGTTAAGAACGTTCGATATACACTCGTCATTTGTGCTCCAAGGGACCTTGTTTGGGTTTGGAAACCTGCACGGAAAAATGGGCTGTACGCGAAATTTCTGTCAAGGTACGCCGGCCCATACGTCCTACTGACTCGCTTGAGTGACCTGACACACGCCATCGCAAGAGCCGCTTCGCACAACCGGCGGTCATTAACAACGCAGGTCGCGCATGTCGCCCAACTAAAAGTGCACCACCGTCGGGCTATGCAACTCGCTTGGAGAGGTTCGTCTGCTCCAGGAGAAACTGTCATCCTGCGAGGTGGAGCCGAAGGGAAGAGAAAGAGCGCGCGAAATGATGGCCGCTGCCTGTTGGCCTTGGTTGATCGTCCTGTTCATTGCCCTACGCCAACCATCTAAGATCCTGGTAAATAAACCCATACCATCCGTTTCGGGCAAAATGGGGTGTGGGGGGAGGGGCTGTCATTGCAGGTGGGTGTTGCCGCCCGTCGTCTTATACGCTGGGTATACCGGTAAACAAAAATTTTGAGGCCGATAGGGGGCCAGGGGTGGTTCGCGGTGTGACGCCCCCCCCCCTCCCCCCCCCCGGTTATGTGTCTAGCTATCGTCCATCGGCATGAACCCAGGGCGGTAGGCACGGGGGCTTTCGGTTATCCAGAAAGTGTTCGTAGGTATGTAGGAAGTGCTGGCAGCGTATGGAAATGATTTGCCTGGACTTCGTCTTTCTGCTTTCGAATATCTTTGTGACTTTCGAAAGCGATAATTTTCAACGAGAAATTGTATTATAAATGCGATTCGCAATAATTCTGCGTGTGTGCAGAAACATAAGACTCTCGAGCCTTTAGAAGAAAAAGAAGTTATTTCTTGAAAGTTGAGAAGGATAACGCGCAATAAATAGCGCCACCTTAACGTCGGGAGCACACAAGCACCAAGATTAGGTAGACGCACGTATCACCTATCATTGCCATGGAAGCTGAAAGATCGCAGTGCCAGAGTTACCTCTGGTAGTACTCGTTGGAGACTCTATGGCGCAGCCTTAGCAGCCCAGTGGCTCGTAGCACGGCGTGGCCTCTCGGAAAGTGAACGGGCGGGGACGACTTAGAACCGGCGCCACGCCTAATTTCCGTCGCGGCAAAGAGCCCTTCGACAGCGCCGTGGCCGCTCTGCGAACTTCGCGCACGCCGGTCGACGTCTTTCGTCGCGGCGGCACACGTCGACCTCGGGCGGAAAGCGACAGCGGCGTCCCCTGGCGCCGCAGCGTCGATCCGGGGCGCCCACTATTTATAACAATGCCGCGCGTATACCGCGCGCCGGCCGCCACAAGCGCACGCAGCGGGGCATCCCCTGAAAGCTCCGCGTGGTGTATAGATAGCAGTGGGTCTCTGGGATGGCGACCCGCCGGTACTCGCGCACCCGACGGGCGCACGGGTCGGAACGACACCGGCAGTGCGCAAAAAAGCACTCTCCCGGTTACTCGATGGAGAGAGAGACGGCGGCGGGTTCGACCGGGGCGCACTACACATTCGCAGAATGAGGAAAGGGATAGAAACAACAGAAATATCAGTGGCAATTTAGCGGTAAATGCGAGAGAAATGCGATGGCATTACGTCGCACCTCATTGAGGTCCCGAATCCACGATTTAAACGGCTTTCGCTATACTGCAAAGTGTTGTTCGGGAATTCGCTCGAAACACGTCTTGCCGCTTCGAGGAGCGAAGTGCAATCGACGATGGTGCAGAGCAGACCACCTTCAGTTGCACAATATTATGTAATTGTATATCATAACAAGCCAACAAACAATGACACCAAGGACAGCAAGCATGGGGGATATGGCTTGTAGTTATTAATCGGATACCGTAAATGATCAATAAATGGAAATCAAAGTGAACGAAAAAAGAACTGGCAGCCGGTGGAATACCAACCGACATCTTCAAATCACGCGTGCGATGCTCTTACCAATTGAGCAACCGCGGCGACGTTTTCCTGTCCACTTTCTGGGGTATTTTTGTTTATATACTAGAAATAACGCCTACCTGTCACGCGACGCCACAAGGCCGCGAAACCTCCCCACGTTGAAGTGACGTTTACGCATTAAACATGCATTAATGTCCTGACCAAAGCACTTTTTTCGGAATAGCCGGTGACTACCCCGTTCCGAAAGGAATAGGTGTGTGCCCACCGATTGCCCCGGTACTATCTACTCAGAGCTGCCCCGTTGAGAATGAGTTTATTTGTGTGCAGTAAAAATCTACGTGACATCGCTCTGCCGACTTTTCTTCGCTGACGATTCGTTTTAGTGTCATTATTAACCTTCCATTGCACGCCGCCGCGATTTTCGACCAGCCGCCGCAAGCTAACCAGGCGAAAGCGCGCCAATCGCAGACGCCTTATACGGTTATCACTGTCACTGCGCTAGCTCGGCCCCAACAAAGCCCTCTCCACTGATGTAAGCTCCTCGCCTCTTGTCAGCCAATAAGATAAGAAACTGTCAAGTTAGATAATGCTATTCGCTTTGAGTGCAAACAAAAGTGGCCTGCTCTAAACGAGATAGCGTTCCATTGGGCGATTGAAAAAAACGCTGTGCTTAATGGTCGCCGCCCGACGATTGCGTCGGCGGTTACGTTAACTTATCGTCAGGCGATTGCATTAAAAACAGATTGGAATAGGTTCACGTTATGCGGCCCCTGTTTCCAGGAGTGGCGCCACACACAGGCATACATATTTCGTAACTTTACCTGCACATACGTAGAAAAAGATCGCAAGTATATCGGGCAAGTTCAACGCTCCCGTCTTCCTCGGCAGTCTTTCAGTGAGGAGTTCGAACCTCAAAATACACCCGTCCGATCCAAGTTCGGGTTCAACATGCTATACGATTCCGCTCCGACTCTGTTCCAGTTCAAAAAAATAATAATAATAATAATAAGATTGTTATAGCGGCTCACTAATCGATCCGAAACATCAAACAGTTTCGGGAATAGGTTCCGGCCCTTCATCACCCGCGCCGCAGGCTGTCGGCAGGCGACTCGTTGCAGACTCTGCATGCGCAAGTTTTGTCAGGAGGAAGAGCTCGGGAGCGAGGCGAGGAGAACGCAAGCGAGTTCCCAGTTTGAGTTTTAGGCGCTACTTGACGAAAGAAAGAAGACAAAAGAAAGCCGGACATCAGCTTAAACTGGGAGTCAAGAAAATGGAAGAAAAAGCTTCCTATGGGAGAAAATTGTCCTAGGATGTTCTAGGAAATGTCAGACTCTGAAGTAGTTACCTCGGGATATCTTACGCAATATCCTTTTTTTTTTTTTCGTGTCATAAACGAAGCCTGCAAGAGATGCGCTTGCGCGACGCAGTGCTGTCGAACATGCCGTGCGTTCGCGTTTTTAATGCGAAGCATTCTTTGCCGGCTTTACGCGCTTTGCATCTATCTGTCTATAGGCTTTTATGCCAATCCAGTGAGCGAAGTTGTCTGTACTAGCTTGGGCCACTAGTCGTGATGGCGCAGTGTTTTGACTGCATATACATATATCAGCACATGTATGACATGCATGGAGCGACACGAATGCATGACATGACTTGATAAACGACACCTGGCAACACTTTGCAGAAACCCCAAACGACGCTGGATAGCCAGTTACCTGCAAAGCGATTCGCGTAACATCGATTCGTACAGTGCGAAGATCTGCGTAATTAGTTTTTTTACCGAGTTAGTTGTCACATATAGAGTTGCGGGCCGTGTTGATAATGGGTTGCTCAGCTTGCGCATTCTTATGTCACCACAAAGCCTCTTCCGTTGGATTGCGCAAGTGTGACCGGACCACCGGCGTGGATTTCGCTGGCGACGACTGCTGCGCCGGTGCCCACACCACGCCCCCATCGGCGGCCTGCTATGCGCGGCACGTCTGACGTCAGCTACTACCGCGGCGTACATACGCGTGGTCGCGGGGGTTGATATCGTATTTCACGAACTTTCTTTATGAGATGGAGAAAAAAAATGGCGCGTAGTAGGCAGGAAGTTGAAAACTACTCCGACGTTTTCTCAACCTGCTAATTGGAAGTTTCTTTCTAAATGTAACATTTGCAAACACGAATAATCAAGGCGCGCGTTTAAGAAGTTATCGAGATTAAGCGGGAGCCCTCAACTGCGGCATCCTCGGTGACCAACGTAGCCTGTCTCGAGACTACAGGCCCCAAAAGTGCAATTCGTAATTTTTGGCCAACTATGCGGTTAGAAAACAAAAGTAGTGTGACTTGCCCCTAGAGTAGCCAACAAACTTTTAATGATGTCTCGTTAGACTACTGCGAAAAAAGTTTTGAATCTTTGGCTCAAGATAGCTGGAACACCATTGAAATCGGCTAATTACTAGCCCCAGAAGACGTTGTCAAAACCCACGGTGGCAAAAGGGGCTAAAGAGTGAAATTCAAGGCCGCGTGGCAGCAATTATTTCGTTCTTCCGTATTTACTGGTCTGCCAAGCGTGCGCCCACTCCCACCCGTTTCTATTAGATAACATTCCTTCAATGCCGCCACAATACCACAGCTGGCAAGACGGACTAGACAGTGCGAAAGACGACACGGGCTTCAGTCATCCTCCGAGGAGTCCCACCCTGGCACAAGTCCCGCACAATTCCGCGCAGTGGTGAATCAAGCAGAAGCGGTCTTCAACTGCAGCTGGCGCGTGAACCACGCACCATCTGTTTTCATTAATGGTGTGACCCGCGCGACTTGGTGCCGGCTGCAAAAGCGGCCTTGGCGGTGTAGTCTGGAGGCGTCGAGCCAAAGCAAACCACTTGAC
This sequence comes from Dermacentor variabilis, assembly GCF_050947875.1. Taxonomy (NCBI): domain Eukaryota; kingdom Metazoa; phylum Arthropoda; class Arachnida; order Ixodida; family Ixodidae; genus Dermacentor; species Dermacentor variabilis. Next base: position 25,081,278 of record NC_134576.1, on the reverse strand, counting down.
GTGATCGGAGTAGAAGCGTGGAAGCGCCTAGGCAGCCACCCGAGCTTCGAGACGGTACGCCCTGATTTACACCGACAATCCAGACGACGTCTGGGCTGCTCGCGAACTTTTTCTGTGGAACACTTTAGAAAGTGTTCTAAGGTGCGCACTCGAAGTGAAATAACGCGTTATTACGTCAACTATGGCTGGTGCCAACGCCGACAACTGCTGTGCTTTGCAAGAAGGACGATCTCCGATTGGAACAGCGACCCGTACCTGGTGATAACGATCTCCAAATAAAGGTACATTCGGTCGGCATCTGCGGCTCGGGCGTGCACTACTGGACTCGCGGAGCCATCTTCCGCGAGCCAATGGTCCTTGGCCACGAAAGCAGTGGCACCGTGGTAAAAACTGGCAAGGATTTCAAGCACTTGAAGCCAGGTGATCGTGTGGCAATCGAACCTGGGGTGCCACTTCGTTACTGCAACTTCTGCAAGGAAGGCCGATGCAATTTGTGTCCCGATGTCATCTTCTGCGCCACACCACCGCATCACGGGACGCTCACTCAGTTCTACACACATGCTGCTGACTTCTGCTACAAGATGCCAGACCACGTGTCCTGAACCACGCGCCCGCTGCGGCCACCAATAGGTCGCCGCACCGAGAAGCGATGTCTCAAGAACGTGCGAGTGACGGAGTCACTCGCATGTTTAAAAGGTTGTACAGCGTCACTTTAAGACGATAAGCAAATATTCGTGATCTGCATAGTGTTGCTGCGAACGTGCGTACTAAATACCACTCCGCTGCATGCAGTGGGGAGCCCACTATCAGGCAAAACGGATCGCTCGCTCTATCCTGCGGCTTTCGAGACTGTTACGTTTCGCCTACGACGCGCGGTTTAGCCGGCGCGACTGCAACAAAGCGGCAGACATTTTGGCCCGTTCGGCGTCGCCGCTACGCCTCCCCGCCAAGCGCGTCCAGGCATGTTCCGATGCCACGTGTCTTCATGTGCGTGTGTGAGTGTATGTGCATATTTGTGCCCGACCGGCGGCGACACGACAGTAGGAGTCACCTTCTCCTCCCCATTGTGCCCGACCGGCGGCGACACGACAGTAGGAGTCACCTGCTCCTCCCCATTGTGCCCGACCGGCGGCGACACGACAGTGTGAGCCACCTTCTCCTCCCCATTGTGCCCGACCGGCGGCGACACGACAGTATGCGTCACCTTATCCCATTGTACAGTCACGTGCTCGTCTATAGAGGGGTTCCTTCTTGCCCTCAACTGCGAGAGTATAAAAACAGCTGCCCCCGGACGCCAGAAGGAGGGCTCCGATTTCTTCTGTTGAGTAAAGTGCACTCCCGTCTCTCTACTTCGGTCAACCTGACCGCCAACTCTTTGCGATGTTAGAATAAACAAGTTGTTTTGTTGTTACCAGTCGACTCATGCTTTGCCGGGACCTTCGGATGCTTCCAGTTGTACCCCAGGCCGCCAGGCCAACGCTACCCTTGGGGCTTGCGACCCAGGTGCAACAACGGGCGTCAGCGCCGAGTTCCCAACAACTCGTACCAGCGGTAAGACCACAACAACTGTCTGCCAGCGGTGAGATCGCGACAACGGAGGCCAGCAGCGAAGATATGCAGTTGACTGTATGCTGAGCAGCTCAACGACGATCCGGGAGGAGTGCAACGAGCCCTGTGTGATGACTGGTTGCCTGCAGCGGAACGACTGCGCTGAACTCTTGGCTGCGAGGTTTGGTGAGTGCGGGACTTTCTTCTTCTGAGCTTTGCCAGGCTTTTGTTAGTGTCAGAAACAGAGCTGGTAATTGTGGTTGTCGTTGCTGCCGGGTTAGATTGCGGCAAGACAATTAGGCAGTAGAGAAAGCAGCATTCAGAGCAGCCATGGATTTGAAGTCGTTGCGCAAACCGAAATTGCTGGAGCTTGCAAGAGAGTTGGGTCTGGATGTCTCGGACAAACTCAGAAAACCAGAACTACTAAAGGCTATTCTTGAGTTAGAGGCTGAGGATGACGAGCTGTCGGAATGCCTTGAGACTATTGAGGAGAGGTCAAAAAGACGGGAGCGCGAACTTAAAGAACAGAAAGAGAAAGAAGAGCGCGAACTTAAAGAACAGAAAGAGAAAGAAGAGCGTGAACGTAAAGAAGAGAAAGAAAAAGAAGAGCGTCAACACGCTTTGGAAATGAAGCGTCTCGAGATAGAGATGGAACGCGCTCGTAATGGAAGTCAGGCACACGGTGCAGGAGAACGCGTATTGTTCAAAATGACTGACCTGATGCGGCCGTTTAAGCTTGGAGAGGACATTGGTTTGTTCCTGGTTAACTTTGAGCGAACGTGCGAGAAGCAGGGGTTCTCTCGGGAAACGTGGCCACAGCGCTTGCTCACTTTGTTACCCGGCGAGGCGGCCGACGTAGTCGCTCGCTTGGATAGAGAGGAGGCAGAGGATTTCGACAAAGTGAAATCGAGTCTGCTAAAAAAGTACAGGCTGTCAGCGGAGGCGTTCCGTCGGAAGTTTCGGGAAAGTGAGAAAGGCAAGAATGAGTCATATACAGAGTTTGCCTACAAGCTTATGTCAAACATGCAAGAGTGGCTCAAAGAAGAGAAAGCGTTCGGTGACCACGATAAAGTTCTGCAGTGTTTTGGGCTAGAACAGTTTTATAGTCGGTTACCTGAGAACGTGCGGTACTGGGTCTTGGATAGGCCAGACGTTTGTACGGTGGCTAAAGCCGCTGAGCTAGCCGAGGAGTTTGTGACGCGTCGGGCTCGCGGAGCTAAGGACGGTCAAAAGGGTGAATTTGGCTCGAAGTTTGAGAGGCCGAAGTTCCCACCCATGAGAGCAAAGGGGAACACACGTAGTGCGGATGCGAGTGAAAGCAGTGCGACCGAACCTAAGGAGACGGCGGCAGCCGAAGCCGAACGCAGAAAGCGGTTCGAGACGAGGCAAGCGCGCGTTTGTTATACGTGCCAGAAGCCGGGTCACTTTTCGGCGCAGTGTCCGGAAACAAAACCAAAAGTTGTGTTTTTGTCAATATGCAGCACTGACGAGAACATGAAGCTTCTCGAGCCTTACATGCGAGACCTCCTCGTGAAAGGGAAAGAGTGCCGAGTGCTTCGCGATTCCGCAGCTACGATGGATGTAGTTCACCCCTCTTACGTAGAACCCCATATGTTCACGGGCGAGTGCGCATGGATCAAGCAAGCCGTGGAAGCTCATAGCGTGTGTCTGCCAGTAGCAAAAGTGCTTATTGAAGGACATTTCGGAGCGCTTGAGACGGAGGCGGCAGTGTCATCTATGCTGCCCCCCCAGTACCCGTACCTATTTTCGAACAGGTCCGATCACCTCCTGCGCGAGAAGGGGCTTTTGTTTGGTGAGGCTAGCGTTCAGGCCTTAACGAGATCGAAGGTTCGGGAGCTCGCTGCAAAGGCGGTAGTTGCGGGGCCGACGTTATCCAACAATGAAAAAGGGTCAGAGGCGCAGCAAGCTGATATTCAGAGCACGCCTGAACTGAATAAAATAGAGTCTGTAACGTTAAAGGCACCAGATACTGGAGAGGAAATTCCCGATGCGGGAAAGTTAGAAGAGCTATCTGCAGATTTGCTCATCGCGCCTACGTCAGACGGACTTAATAGGTTGCTAAAAGTCAGCCGGTCGGCTTTGATAGCCGAGCAAAAGAAGGATGGCAGCCTAGAAAACGTGCGCTGCAATGTCAAGGAAGGTATCGCCAGGAAAAATGCGCGTTTTGTGGAAAGAGGTGGAGTCCTGTACCGGAAGTATCTAGCCCGCAGAGGAGTGGAGTTCGATCAGCTGATCGTTCCTCAATGCTATCGTCAGGATCTGTTGTGCTTGACGCATGGGGGTTCGTGGTCCGGACACCTTGGAGTTAAGAAAACTAAGGACCGTCTCTTGCAAGAGTACTATTGGCCAGGGTGTTTTCGGGACGCAGACCATTTCGTGAGGACATGTGACACCTGTCAGCGGGTGGGCAAACCAGGGGACAAATCGAGGGCGCCGTTGAAGTTGGTACCTATCATTACGGAGCCTTTTAGACGGCTCGTTATTGATACAGTGGGACCTCTGCCGGTAACAGCCACGGGGTACAGACACATTTTGACTGTGATCTGCCCAGCGACAAAGTTCCCTGAAGCAGTGCCGCTTAAAGAACTCAGCTCAGTTGAGATAGTCAATGCACTACTGTCCATATTTGCGCGAGTTGGTTTTCCTGCGGAAATCCAATCAGATCAGGGCACAGTGTTTACTAGCGCTTTGACGACAACTTTTCTCGAAAGGTGTGGGGTAAAGCTGTTACACAGCTCAGTGTACCACCCACAGTCGAATTCCGTTGAGAAGCTCCACTCCGTCATGAAGCGCGTGTTGAGAGCATTGTGTTTTGAACATCAAACTGACTGGGAGCTGTGTCTGCCTGGGGTGATGTTTGCATTAAGGACCGCGCCGCATGCGGCTACGGGGTTTTCGCCAGCTGAGCTGGTGTACGGTCGCTCGCTTCGGTCTCCGCTTCGCATGCTTCGACAATCGTGGGAAGGCAGGGGCGACGACCCAGTCGTGGTGGAGTACGTGCTTAAGCTCCTCGAAAGCTTAAGAAGGGCACAGGAGTTGTCAGGTGAAGCAATGGCAAAGGCCCAGCAGAGGGCCAAGGTTTATTATGATCGGACCGCCAGGGCCCGTCGTTTTGAGGTGGGCAATGAGGTCATGATATTGCGCACATCGCTAAACAACAAACTAGACGTGCAGTGGGAGGGCCCAGCACGAATTGTTCAGAAACTGTCGGACGTTAACTACGTGGTAAGTCTGCCAGGAAAGCGGAAAGCACAGCAAGTTTACCACTGTAATCTGCTCAAACCTTATAGACAAAGGGAAGCAGTGGTGTGCATGATGGTAAACGTTCCTGAAGAGCTTCCGGTCGAGCTTCCGGGACTAGGCTCGGTGACGAACAGGGAAGACACCGGTCAAGTCATTAGTGACTTAATCAGTAAAGCATCGCTGTCGCCTGAGCAGAAAACCGAACTACACCAGTTCTTACAAGAGTTTCAAGGTCTGTTCTCTGAGAGGCCTGGTAGGACTTCTGTCCTTACTCATGACATAGAACTTACCTCCCCAGAGCCAGTACGATCCAAGGCGTACCGGGTGTCACCCCGCCAGAGCGATATTATGGAGGCTGAGGTAAAGAAAATGCTACAGCTCGGTGTTATTAAGGCAGGTGAGAGTGATTATACCTCCCCTTTGATTTTAGTTGAGGTACCGGGCAAGGAACCTCGTCCTTGCGTCGACTACCGCGGGCTTAATTCCATCAATAAGGATCAAATTTATCCGATCCCTAACATCGAGGAGCGCCTTGAGAAAGTTAGTAGCGCTCAGTTTATTTCCACCCTAGATCTTGTCAGGGGTTATTGGCAGGTTCCACTTACAGAAGAGGCTAGTAGGTATGCGGCGTTCATTTCACCAATGGGAACATTCCGTCCTAAAGTGTTGAGTTTTGGTTTGAAGAACGCGCCATACTGTTTTTCAAGCCTCATGGATAAAGTGTTGCGGGGACAGCAAGAATTCGCTTTACCGTATCTAGACGACGTAGCGATATTCTCCGCATCCTGGTCTGAGCATATGGCACACTTGCGGGCAGTGCTAACCCGCCTGCGCGAAGCGGGCTTGACAGTCAAGGCTCCTAAGTGCCAGTTAGCACAGGCCGAGGTTGTCTACCTCGGTCACGTGATTGGTCAGGGTCGTCGCCGCCCCTCTGAAATAAAGGTGGCCGCTGTGCGAGACTTCCCGCAACCGCGCACGAAGACCGATATTCGGTCGTTCTTAGGTGTCGCCGGATACTATCAGAGGTACATCCCCAGGTACTCTGATATCGCGGCTCCCCTGACGGATGCTCTAAGAAAAACAGAGCCTCAAACAGTCGTCTGGGACGAGACAAAGGAAAGAGCTTTTAGCGCCCTAAAGAGTGCCCTAACAAGCCAGCCTGTGCTACGATCGCCAGACTATACAAAAGGGTTCGTTGTTCAGTGCGATGCTAGTGAGCGAGGCATGGGCGTTGTACTGTGCCAACGGGAAAATGGAGAAGTAGAACACCCCGTCCTGTATGCTAGTCGTAAGCTGACCAGTCGTGAGCAGGCGTATAGCGCCACCGAGAAAGAGTGTGCATGTCTCGTGTGGGCCGTTCAGAAATTGTCATGCTATCTAGCCGGCTCGAGGTTTATCATTGAGACGGATCACTGCCCTCTCCAATGGCTGCAGACCATCTCTCCCAAAAATGGCCGCCTCCTGCGCTGGAGCCTCGCTTTGCAACAATATTCCTTTGAGGTGCGTTACAAAAAGGGGAGTCTCAACGATAACGCCGATGGCTTAAGTCGAAGCCCCTAACGTAGGAATCAGCCTCAAAATTGTTTGTTACTGATGTTTTTCTTCCTGAGGCAGGATTTTTAACATATTGCTTTTGTTTAGTGTTTCAAAGTGATGACATGCTTTCTAGTGCAATTTTCCAATTTGTGGACGCGTTCTAAGTGCAGCTAGACTACTGTAAGGAACTAGGCAGTGGTATAGAAGGGGAAAGAGCCTGGCAGGGCTTAGTGAGGGTTGTGCCGTGCTTGCTGACTGAGCGGTTGAGTTTCAGCGTAGTTCTAACGCTTGCCGGGAACGAGAACAAAAATGTGAACTCTCCCGAAGTCACTTTGCAGTGTCCTGTGCGAACCTGAACGAGAGAACGAGGCCTTCTCTGTGCGCTCAAGAAACGTCCCTCGACGTTTCTTGAGCGACTTCGGTTATGAGCATCATCGAGCGACATCCCTCCGGACAGCGGATGCAGTCCCCTGTCCATCGGGATCTCCTTCCCCCGGCGGGGCGGTCTGTTACGTTTCGCCTACGACGCGCGGTTTAGCCGGCGCGACTGCAACAAAGCGGCAGACATTTTGGCCCGTTCGGCGTCGCCGCTACGCCTCCCCGCCAAGCGCGTCCAGGCATGTTCCGATGCCACGTGTCTTCATGTGCGTGTGTGAGTGTATGTGCATATTTGTGCCCGACCGGCGGCGACACGACAGTAGGAGTCACCTTCTCCTCCCCATTGTGCCCGACCGGCGGCGACACGACAGTAGGAGTCACCTGCTCCTCCCCATTGTGCCCGACCGGCGGCGACACGACAGTGTGAGCCACCTTCTCCTCCCCATTGTGCCCGACCGGCGGCGACACGACAGTATGCGTCACCTTATCCCATTGTACAGTCACGTGCTCGTCTATAGAGGGGTTCCTTCTTGCCCTCAACTGCGAGAGTATAAAAACAGCTGCCCCCGGACGCCAGAAGGAGGGCTCCGATTTCTTCTGTTGAGTAAAGTGCACTCCCGTCTCTCTACTTCGGTCAACCTGACCGCCAACTCTTTGCGATGTTAGAATAAACAAGTTGTTTTGTTGTTACCAGTCGACTCATGCTTTGCCGGGACCTTCGGATGCTTCCAGTTGTACCCCAGGCCGCCAGGCCAACGCTACCCTTGGGGCTTGCGACCCAGGTGCAACAACGGGCGTCAGCGCCGAGTTCCCAACAACTCGTACCAGCGGTACGACCACAACAAGACCCTCTCGATCTTGCCTCGGTCTATGACGTCATAGACACGTGCGACAACCCGCAGACGCCAGGCATTGGGAGATTGTCGATACTCACGAGTTGCCACGGAGCGAAAGCTCGCGCACTGGTGCACCGAGCATCAGGAAGAAAAAAAAACTTTGTTCGCATTGTGAGGACTGCTGGGAACACAAGTTGTCCAGAATTACCACACTGAAATTTAGAAAGGCTTTCCTGCGGGCCAGTTGGCGTCTGTGCGTTCTGACGAAACTAGATTAAAAACGCGCGTCGTCTGCGGCGACAGCAAAACGAAAAATACGCATACTTTTGTGTTTAGTTGGAATGGCCGCGACAGGTTGTGACACTATTATTACGAATAATGCTGCCAACGAGGAATATTCAATCTAACAGCACACACAGATGCAATATGCCTAAATCGTATCAGGCAATATGCATGGTCGAATAAATGCCACATCGGTGAGAATTTTCAGTGCGTATGATCGCACTGAATCATCGCACGCTAAACGGTGCAGCGTGCCTCGTGTCCACTGCAGCCGAGGTCAAGGTTGTCGCATTTTGGCTTCACCTTTACGCTTGATCAAGCCCATACAGTTGAGGCATTGGTGAAGTATTCGTAAACTCACCGCAAATAGTTTAATTAGCGAATATCCCCTCCGCCATTTGAGGAATGCAGTAATACTCGATCCGTTATTAGAAAGCTTAAATTTTTGCAGGCCTCTGAGGCCGCCGTGATGTACGTGTCCCAATTAATAATTCTGACCAACTAGGCTTCTTCAAACTTATATGCATAGCTCAGTACACGAGCGCTTGCTTTTTCTTCCGCCCACGCTCATCAGAATACAGCTGCCGTGGCCTCGAATGGAATCCGCCAACTCGGCAGAAGGAAGCCGTAACCACAGAGCTAGCTTACGTGCAGAAGTTCTCAGCCCTGTCATGAACCCTATCGTTGAGATCGCCCCGCTCCTGTGTGCGTACACAGAATGAACAAAGATCACACAACTCGCTACCGCAAGATTTCCTCATCTGCGTTCACCCACTTCCTCACCTCTGATCTTCAACCACTGACCAGAGAGCGCCAAAGCCCGTCCGACTTCTCAAAAAAGAAAAGAAGTTTCGCATTAAAATCGCGGTGAAAATCAACGCAAATTGTACTCCAGAAGAAAGCCGCGGCAGAATGCTGATCCATATCTGACGCTTTACTGCAATCACGTGTACTTATATACACATGGACTGAAATTTCCACTGAAAACGCCGATGCAGCCTCCGCAGTTAAACATGCAAACTGAATTGAGCTCTTCTTTTTTTTTCAGCGCAAGAACACAAACTCGAAGTTCCTTCGCAAGCCAGCGTATCAGAAGAGGACACTTGGCAATATGCCGTTTCAGGCTTTCTGAGGGGGAAAAATGTGCCTTCGCGATATTGTTCATGCCTTGCTGGTGGCGAATTCCGGAGACATCGTGCAGTTTCTGTCAGAGTCTTATCCTTAAGGATGTGGAATGTTCGGTATCGATAACGAAGACACGTATTATTTCGTGGATCATTGTGATGTGATGAGGTCTATTGAGCTGTGTATCACAGAAACAATGCCGAGCAGCATTTCATTTCGAAGTATGCAATGTCTGTTGGCTCCTTCTTAGGGCTATTGTCTTTATACCTCATGTCTATGCTTCTCATTTGGAGGGATGAACTCCGCACACGAAAATTGGGCGTTTGTCCAAAGTTGCTACAACCCTAGCCAACGTTTTCTCGAGCAAGTTTGATCGGATGCTAAATAAGGATGTCACAGGACTGGTCGTACAGTTCTTCCTTTACTTAGATGAGTAGCTCATTTTTGTGGAAGTAGGCCTGTTTCAGCGTTGATTAGTCGGTATACTGAAGCTGTTCAAGGAAAGGGGAGCTTAACTTCACCATCGAGGCTCTAAAAGACGGGGAGCTGCAGTTTCGAGACCTAAGGCTATCACTTCAGGAGCAGCAACTGCGTTGGAGGTACAGTCCCAGAAGCGAAAATCTTTTACTGCCTTACATCTCGGGGCACTCCAAAATCATCAAGGACCGCATTGCGGTTGCTTGCCTGAAAGCTGCAGTGTCTCGAAGGTGCAATGAAGCCATATCGCATAGACTGCAGACCCCTCTATAAAAGCTGTTAAGTGCCGCGTAACCACGTCACGTCATTGCCTGGATGTGCGAAAAATTAATTCGATGGGTAAAGCCGGCGGAAGAGAAAAGCTGTACGCGTAACAGGTCAGATGACAAAGACCGGCCGTGCTGCCTAACGTTCATGGCATCCCTCGCGGTTTGAAAAGCGTGGGCAAAAAAGCGCGGGTCCTAGGTATTGCTTTTCGGCGCCTGAAAAAGGTGGACAAGAACAACCTATAAAGTACGAAGGCGCGCCGGAAACGCAAGTGCCAGCAAGGGTTGCGCTGTGACGCATTCGACCCAGTTCGCGAATTGCAGAACAAGTGCGGCATATAGGCTGCCTTTGTCACGTGGCAAAATCCACAATGGCCAGGCAGGTCGGCGCGTAAACGTCCGCCTGTGGGAGGAGGAGTAATAAACTTGGCCCGTCATTGTAAAGACTGTTTGCGCCAACCGCCGTTTAACGAAAGAGATTCCCGCCAACTCCTTCTTCATATAAAGCTAACACATTTTCTGGCTCTGGAGTCTTTTGTCAGAGGCCCGCTACAACTTGTGCTACGTTATGGCAGTGAACACGAGCAAACAGCTCGTTAGCAATCAAGATCCGACACTGGCACGCAACGTTAGGACACCAATGTCGAGAAGAGCCCTCGTTATTAAAGGTTGCAGCTAAAAAGACGGGCCCCCGGGCGTTCGATGCAACCGGGAATGTAGGACTCCTGTTTAACGAAGTTGAAAAAGTTGTTACGGTTAGTGATGAGGGCAGAAAACGCAGCGATATTCTGCCGGTCGCGATTACGCCTCGTGCATTTCTCAACAGATCTCTTTCGCTGCCTGTCGTGTGTCGCCTTCGCCAGTAAGTGTTGGAGGAAACACGGGCGCTTCTCCTTTGCTCCGCCTGCCCCACGAAACGCAAGGACGGGACTGCGGGACGTGGAAGCACTGGCCGGTCGACCGGAGGGAGGACAGGATCCTGGGTCTGCCGCTGTGTGGAACTAAGGACCTGTCAGCATCCCTAGGTCATTCTAGAATGTCCTTCATTAAGGCCCTCTGGATTCATTTATCCGTCCAAACAAAATGACGAGAACGACCTTAGCGATTCAGTTTCATTGCCTCTCCAGATCATTTGGGTATGCCTTTAGGATGTGCATGGCGAACACATGCATCTCGCACTTCGCTGCAACCGCGTGGTCTTTTCTGCTGTTTACTGACTGAACCCACGTGGCAAATTACCGTACATTGGTGGAGTCACTGGGTCAAATTCGGTGATGGCGTTCCAGTACGAGGCATGGAGCCTCAATACAGGAGGATGTGCTCCTGGGCTAGTTCGTGCTTGCTGAAACACGTGATTTAACTCGTAGGCACAAGCACGAAAACACATCCACGCGCTCGCGCACATTCACCCAGATACTCGAAACTGGCGCTGTTCGGTGTTTGTATGTTCTGGCGTATGTACGTGCTTTTCTTCTGTTTGTTTCCTCGTGTAGCATTAAATTCATTTAAACGGGCATCAGTTATAGCTCAACAAAGTGTGCTTCCGAACACATTTCGGTTATGCAAGTCCTTCATACGTCTCCAGACAAACAACAGGTCTGCCAAGGTAGACATCGCAAAGATAGAAGTATGTGCCACCGTCGAGTTCGTGAAAGTAATATGTCTGCGTTCGCTGGTACTACAGCAAAATTAGTGAAAGAATGAGTAGTATCGCAGCCAGTCACCAGCGCGTCGATCGAAACACTTTGCAGATATTATCATGTCAGATATTATCAATAGACGGGCCAACCTCGTCTATCCTCCAGTGCTCCAAAATCGACGCAAGCGCCGTTGACTATACTGCGCCGCACCGCCTTGGAACGGAAATTCACCGCATTTATCGTTTCCATGCCACCCTGCCTCAGCCGACGCATCGACACAGACACCAACCTTCACGCTTAAAACACGTCACCCCCTCGCTCTCGTCAGTGGGCTTGGCAGCACTCGGACAATGCGGTTCACTGACGCCCGACGCCTTTTCGCATTACAGGTAACAACCAAATGCACTATTTATGCGCGTCGTTGCCGCTGTGCCGCTTTGCTGGCGCTGCCAATGCCAGGCTGCTGCATCACCATTGTTAGCGACTACACGTCTGTCATCCTACAACTTCTTGCTGGCGACGTAGAATCGAACCCAGGCCGTAACAACCGTTTCAGTTCTACGCAGGCATCCTGTGGCATAATTGCAGCATTGGAGGAAATATGCTCGGCTCAGGCGTCTCTTCTAAAGGAAATGAAATCAATTCGAACTAAACTGTCGCAGCACGATAATATTTTTGACGACATTAAAAGGCGACTAACAAAAAATGAAGATGTTTCGTCCGTCTCTGCACTGTAGACCGAAGATAGTTGCATCAGGACAGTGGTCGATGCAAACACAAAAGCCACTTCCGACATATTACAACTAAACGATTCAGAAGATAGGGCTCGTCGTTCCAACCTTGTGTTTTTGGGGTAGCTGATACTGGGCGGAAAACGTGGCAAGAGTCAGGTAACAAGATTGCGGAACTTTGTACTTCTAAGCTTAGCATCAAGTTAGACCCTTTAGATATCGAGCGCGTTCATAGAATTGGCAATACAGCTCAAATGGAAACAGACCTATAATTGTCAAATTAGCACATTTCAAAGTAAAACAACGTATTCCTTCAAATGCTAACCAACTAAGAAGGTCCAACCACAGCATATCAGAAGACAACTCAGCTAACACTCGCATGCACGTAAACAACTAATCGAGTTCGGCAAGTCGCAGCAGAAGCCTTCTAAACTTCGGTATGATAAACTAATCATGGAGAACAGAAATTAAAAGTATGATAACACTACAAATAGAGTTATGTCGACTTCATAGCTACTATCACTCACTACCGCAAACCAGATAACATCTCTGTATCATTTGTTTATGCTAACATTAGAAGCTTGTTGCCCAAACGCGAAGCACTCTGTATCCTCATCGATTCTTCTGATTGTAAGCTTCTCCTAGTAACAGAAAATTCCAGCGTCGATAACGCAGAGCTTAATTCATTCCTCCCTCATTTTTAGGCGGGATCGTATAGGCCAACGCGGAGAGATGTTCTGATAGCTGCTCATCGCACCCTCTGTTTCTCCATTGGCAATATCACTTCAGCTCTAGAAATTTTATTCGTATTGTGTAATTCTTCGTACCTTCAAATTATTATCGGTGTATGCTATCTACCCCCGACTCAGATGCTTCCTTCACTATTCACTTCCACGAGGCGCTGCAAACTGCTACGACGTCATTTAGTTATGCGCCACTACTCCTCTTAGGTGACTAACTTTCCTGATATAACATGGCCTGAACCAGCCATAACACTGTCTAAGAATAAACTCTAATGTTCTTTTCTTAACACGTGCCTCACATTCGGTTTGACGCAGCTAGTATCTACGCCAACGCGAAAAGACGAACGGTGCTCTAACATACTCGACCTTATCTTAACATCCCATCCCGACAGGGTTTCTTCTGTAACACATCTACCAGAACTAATTGACCACTCAGTACCGTATGCAGAATTATCCTGGGAACTTCCGCAGAGTAAAAAAAGAATAAATAAGAAAATATGTTTACTATAAAGGTGATTCCATCAGTACTAACAATGCACTAACCGAATTTTACAGCTGGTGCATTACATATTTCCCGAAGCTCACAGTGCACGCCAACCGGACGCTTTTCAAAAATAAAATAATCGAAATCACCGAGACTTAGATACCAACTATCACCTTAACCGAGCGACCGTCGTCGCCATGGTTCAACAGCACATTAAAACGACTAAACAATAAAAAAAGATTATTTCGCAAAGCCAAGCATTCCAACACCACTCCTGTCTGGGAAAAATATTACGGCAGTGAAAAGGCGTTTGATTCTTTGGCCGCAACAGCTAAATGAACCTTCTACTTAACAACACTCCCTAACAGGCTGCAAAACAATCCCAAACAATTCTGCAAATGCACTAGCCCAAATAATCGTGAACCATTATTATTATATGATAACGACACGGAAGAGAAGACAGAGTTTAGTACTTCAGATACGTTATGGTCGTGAACATGGTTCCCGACCATGTTCCCGACCATAAAGTATCCGAAGTACTAAACTCTTCTCTTCCGTGTTCACTTCTGAACCTAACACTGACCTTCCAGACTGTCCTTACCTCAACCACCCAACCATGCCAGACACAACGCTTGAGGCATACGTGGTATCACCAAGCTAATAGAATCCCTCAGATAAACATCCTCGGCCGGCATCGATGGAATCAATTCCAAAATGCTTAAGAACAATGCGCACATCTCTAGTGTATTTTTGTGCCGTATCTTTCAGCGATAATTATCATCTGAAGTGGTGCCGCAAGACTGGAAAATAGGTAAGATAATTCCAGTACCAAAAAAAGGATCATCGTCATCGTGCCACAACTACCGTCCTATTTCCCTCACCAGTGTTTGCTCCAAAAACTGATTTATTCTCATATTGTAAAGTATCTAAAATCCGCTAATTTCTTTAATCCTAATCAACATGGCTTTCAGAAAAGCATGTCCTGCGAGACTCAACTAGCTCTCTTCGTTAATGACATCAGCTCATATCTTGATCCAAACGTACCCCATGGATGCCTTCTTCCTAGATTTCCAAAAAGGCTGTCGACAAGGTTCCTCATGAACGGCTCTTCCTAAAACTATCGCGTCTTAATCTTAACCATTGGGTTCTCCAATGGATAGGCAACTTTCTGACTAACCGTCAGCAGTTCGTTTGCGCTAACCAATGCTTGTCTAACTTATCACCCATTCGTTACCTCCGGCGTGCCGCAAGGCACAGTCCTGGAGTTACTGCTCTTCTTAATATACATTAACGACTTACCGAGAGGTTGTTCTTCCAAAATTCGTTTATTTGCTGATGATTGCGTACTCTATCGTCCTATTACTAATTCTCGCGCTCTCCAGTCCGAACTTAACGTCATTGAAACTTGGTGTAACAATTAACTAATGTCTCTCAACGCCAAAAAAAAAAAAAACGTCACTACTTACTTTCCACCTTCGCCAATCATTTATTTCAGCTAATTACGTTATCACCATTTCTGAAATATGTGCTGTGACTTCTTAGAAGTACTTAAGAATTAACTTGTCCAGTAACCTCGGTTGGTCCTCACACATTTGCAGCATTAGCAATGATGCCACTCGTGTACTATGCTACCTGCGTCGTAATCTACGTCTTGTTCGCCCCTCAGTAAAACTACTCGCATATTTCATTTTTGTTCGACTCAAACTGGAATACGCATGCTCAAGGTGGAATACGCATGCTCAGTGTAGGACCCATGCCAATATAACCTGGTAACAACACTGTAATCCATACAGAATCGTGCAGCAAGGTTCATTCATTCTGACTACTCCTATCACACAAGCGTCACTAAACTTAAGTCTTCTCTGAACCTTCCAACATTCGAGCACCACCGCAAAACAGCAAGAATGTGCCTCATTTACAAATGTTATCACTCGCTGCTTTACCAGACCGACATGACGCCTGCGCATCGCTCTTCATCCCGTCACAGCCATTCAAAGGCTGGTTATCCCCCTCCAGCTTGCACCATCGATCATCTTAACTCTTTCTTCGTTCAAACAGCGAAAGACTGGAATCATCTACCTGCTGAAGCGGTGCACCACTCCAGTCGTTCATCGTTCGAGGCATTCATTGAAAAGGTGACCTAAATATGCCCACCCCTCATGTAAAACCCCAAATTGGGTATTTGAGGTATGAATAAATAAAATCATATATGGAAGCGTAAGTTCGTTCCTCTGGTCGTAGCATGGCCGCAGTGCTACATAAATATACAGAATCTGTCAGCTTATGCCAGGTCAAACGCCTTTATGACAAATATGCGCGTAATTAAACCGGATTGTTAAAAAAATTATGGGGACGTGCCAAAACCACTTTCCGATTACGAGGCACGCAGTAGTGGAGGACTCCGGAAATTTCGATCACCTGGGGTTCTTCAACGTGCGCCTAAATCTAAGTACACGGGTGTTTTCGCCTCCATCGAAATGCGGCCGCCGTGGCCGGGATTCGATCCCGCGACCTCGTGCTCACCAGCCCAACACCATAGCCACTGAGCAACCACGGCGGGTCCGGAATGTTTCGGCGCCTTGGAAATGTGTGTGCATGCGTGAGCGCAAGTACATGCGCGGATGCAGTATATAGACGTGAGCACCATAGAACCAACCGGTGAGCGCAACAAAGAGGTTGCGTTGTTTTAGGGATAACGTCGACGCGACTGCTGTTCCTGAATGCGGAATAAGGCTGCAGCACGCACACCCTGAAAATGACGCGGTGCCCTCTGTGACGTAGCAATCCCGGAACGTCGCGCTCCACATGCCGGTCAGGTAAAGGGAGCGGAGCCACGTCGGGCTCGGTGGGTCTTTGCAGAGGAGTCTCTTGTGGAGCGTCGAATGCACTTTTGCCGCAAAATTCAAGCGCCCGCCTCCAGCGATGAAGTTACGGTGTTCGCGTCAAGTGCCCCACAAATACGCTCTCGCCGCCTTCAGGGATCCCTTTTCCCCTACCTTGTGCTGCTTCTGGTAGGATGGACACGTGTGTACGGGCAAGTTGCATGCCCTGTTATGGGCCTTCGCTTCTCTTAAGGAAGACATCGGTCACGCTTTTCGTGATTACTTCCATTGCATAATATATAGTCTGGACGAGGTACAGCCTAGTCGCTCATGCATACAAGCACGCCCTTTCGCGGTAAGGTAGCTCCCCCTAGTCTCGGCGTGCGGACGGGACGAATGACTCATTGCGAGTCGATTAACTTTCTTGCACAATATCCCTTCTTAAGGTTTCACGATAGTACTAGGCGGCATTTCGCTTAATGTATGACCACGCTACTTGGAACTTCAGTTATATTGACTTTGGTTAATTCGGCCGACTGTATTATTCGACTGACTTCATAAGCCCCAGAAATTGGATGCATCCCTCTAGTCCGACCAGTCCTTCACCGGAGATAACGTTGCACAAGAGCGCCGGCGTATAATTGACGTAAATCGACAGCGCGAACACGTGGGCAACTTGTGGCCACACGCATCCGGAACAGATATGCGCGCCGGTGACCCGCGAAAGTGATGGCCGGTGAAAGCAAATTACTGAAGCACCCGAGTCGGTTCGGTGCTCCGAGTCGCCCACGTGAACGGCGTAAAGGTCGCCGTTCTCTGGTGCTCACCTCATCGTCGCTCTCCAGCAAGGACGACCTCCCTCGGGCGACGCTGGCGATGGGGGCGACCGCGCGGTTATATCCGAGCACCGTGGAAGCGCACTGATCACACCGCACATCCAGACACGAGAACACTCCAGAAGATCCTGTACCACTGACTCGCGGGGTTCTGACGCACCTCCTGGAACCGCCGCCGACGGCTCCGGCAGCCTCTTCGTAAACTCACCGTGCCGTGGCAATGGAGCAGGTCCGAAACAATTCAAGCTGCGACGACACCCACTGCCGATTCACACACACGCACGGAAAGCAGGCGCGACTGTGGAAGAGCACCGCCGGCAGCGTATTCTGTCCTCCCCTCAGCGTTGCCGGAGCAGCGCCGAACCGAGTCCTCCGCTGCCCCCGGACGACCGAAGAAGACGAAGTGCTGGTCGGCCTTCGGAGAGGGCGGGGAGAGTGGGTGGCTGGCGGCCCCCGCGGCTTTCCACAGGAGCTAGTGGCGGCCTGCAGAGTCAGAATTCCGAGGCACCAGCGGCGCCGAGGAACCGCCAGCAGAACTACGGGCCGGAAAAAGGGTGGCCCGCTCAGGGCGCAAGGGGGGGAGGGGGGGTGCTTGCTCACCGGAGCACCGCTATTTTGGTTCCCTATACAACTCGGGCGCGAACGTCTTCTTCTCCCGCACCTCTTGACGCTCGAGTCACCCCTGTTGGCGAGAAGGCGCCCCTCTCCTCCTCCGCCTATTTGGGAGCACTGCCGGCGCCCGAGTACGGACACGACGGAAAGGCAACGACAGAAGAGAACGCAGTGTACACTGGGACTCAGTCCTAAACTTGTTGCGGGATGCACTGCTCTCAACGAGATGCATTATTATTGTACGCTGATCTATGTGTGTGTTATTTTTTATCCCGTGTATGCCGTTTCATGTATCATTGCATTCAGCCGTAGTAGCATGCAAATCGTTCCGCCAGGCAAACCTCTGGAGTTTTTATTAAAGTATATCCATATCTCCTCTTTCACTCGCACTCTCTCTCTCTCTCTAAGGTTCGGCCTGATGCTGGAGGAGCTGGTCCAAGGAAGCACGATCCAAGGAAGCCTCAGACCGGCACGTCCACTCTTTCCGAAGCCCATGGATGCACGGACGCGCCACGGGTCGGCTCCGCCATCTTCTGGTGATGAGCGAAACTGAGGCAGATTGAAAAAGAGGACAGCTTCCTGCGCTTCCAGCCACGTTGGCCAAGTCGGCGAAACAGTCGCAGGGGCACGGGCCGCCCTGCGTGTGACTTAACATGGCAAGTTCCAAGTGGGGGGTGATGCCGCTCGGTCGCCGAGTCTCGTAGAAACGTTGTGTCGACTGAGAGAGAGAGAGAAGAAAGGAAAGGCAGTGTCGAATTAATTACATTAAAAAGGATGGAACTGTTTTTGTTCTTTAGCAAAGCAACACGGGACCGGGGAGGTGGGGGTCCAGTTCCTTGCTGCTTCCAAGTGAAGTGAGGGTCTATGCCTTTCTTCCAAATCGCTGTTTGGGAGCAAGAAACAACAATAAAAGAAACCCTGATGTTTCAACATCCTACTGAATCTGGTATGTCTGGAGGAGGAGTAAAGAGAGAAGGCAGGATGATAACCAGAAATGCGTCTGGTTGGCTACACTACCCTGGCGCACGGGAGGGAATAGAAAGATGAGATAGAGATAGGGAAAGGAAAGACGCGGTGAGCTCGCGCGCGCGCGCGGAGGGCCTGAGCAAGTCAAAGGCGTCTAAATAAAACGGAAAGTTATACAGATGCTTGGCTTGGCAGAACAACGACGACCGGACTGTACCAGAGACAAAAGAAAGGCGCCCTGAGGAGCTACGTAGGTGATCAAAGAAGGTGGCGTCCTGTTTCTAGCAATTAGGCACCGCTGGCCTCCTTGAAGCCCTAAGCTTAGGTTCAACGAGAGCAGGGGAAGTAAACATGTCCGCAATAGAGATTAGTAAGAGGCGATTGGGAGATTGGTGGAAGAAAAGTAGGGAAACGACAGAAAATGGAGACGTACGCACAAAAGCAAAGTTTGCAAGAGGTGGTCAGAAAATTTGGTTGGGAGAATTCATATTGGTTTTTTTTTCTTTACTTGTTTTTAACCTAGGTAGGACATTAGGCAGTATAACAGCAAGAGCTTGGTGGCGCAACCCAACGCCCCGTTCCAAATGGGACGCTCATAACATCCATCCATCCATACATTGGTTGGCTCTCGAGAAAAAAAAAAATTCAGCAGATACTTACCGGAAGACTTGGTGCTTGTGGACAACCACCGTCCACTGCTGGATAGAATATAGGTGGTGAACCGTGTGAGCAAAAAAAAAAAAGAAAAAAAAACACGACAAATCAGTCGAGTGGCAACTGCTTTGACAGTATGTTCCTGGATAGATAAATGAAGCAGTCTTCGAAACTTCTTTTTCTTTTAGAGAAAACCGTGCGGCAAGCTCCATTTTCGACACCACTGACAAAATTCAATTCCTTATAGTCAGCTTATTCACAAATGTAAGGAAATGCATTTTGCACAACATAATTAAATGCGGCAGCATTTTTTTAGTACATCTACTAAGTTCTTTAATCTGGCTCGCTATACGAAGCCGTGCTGAAGTAGTCATAAGAGGTTAGGCAGAAACTTTTCTCAGAGTTGTCTAAGTGTTCGCAAGCACGGTGCAACTTGCTCATCTCCACGCAGCCCGGTGTCATCGCCAATGTTACGAAACCTGATCCGACCAGTACACACGACAGCGCTGCGGCGCCATGAACTGCTGCCGACGGCGGCGCACAGTGAATTGATGACGCAAGCAAACTACTGCACGTCGCGGCGCCAGGTGCGCTGCAGATTCGCGGTCCCTAAAACCCCTTGATACTGAAAGTAGCGACACTCTCCTCCACTCCCGCGCTTTCCTCCTCGATTCTCCTCGCCCACCGGCTGTGCGCGCTGCGCACGGCACGCTTCGCAGGCCGTCGCGCGCTCGCCGGCCCGATGCATTAGCTGGCACCCGTGATCGCACCTAACTTCGTGATTTTTTTCTCGCTCTATTATTAAACGAAAGCACTAGAAAGGGATGCAATGTGCTTGACTCTACCATGACCCACATTTATCACCTTCTCGTTTGAGCAATGAAAGCGCTAAACGTGCGCGTTTGCGGCATGAATTAACAATCGCAGCGTACTGTATATAGCCCACATTGGCTTTGATATCTTTATACTGGTCACGTCAACAGGGCAGAGCTTTTTTAACGCAGTATTTAATTTAAATTTGTACATTCTTTAATATTTTTCGACACAGTGACGCTCCGTTAAATGCAATTTCAACTAGCGCTGCATTTTCGCGGAAGTACTATTTAAGACACTATATTTTTGCAGTCGAGCCAGGCAGAGATTGCGATAATTTAGTTGGATGTCATTGCGTGCGTGAAGCTTCAGAAGCAGGACAGTGGCCGCAAAAATGATGCGAAATTGCTTTAACGTGATTATGGATATTTTTCTTTGGGGGGGGGGCAGGGAGGAGGGGTTCAGTCCTAAAAGGCTTGGGGCCTCGGTGTAATGCATATGCCGCGCATTTAATACCTGGGCTATAGAAATTTCATTCCTGCTTGAAAGAGAACAATTTTTTTCTAGTTTTTCGTGCTCTCAAGAGAGATATATTTTTATTGACTACTGTAGAAGTGAGCGTAGCCAAGGGTTGGCTTGAAATTTATGAATGATTGCTGACGGCAACGGACGACTAGATTAAGAGATGGGAAGGGGATGCTGTCTCTGTGACTTATTCAGTGTAGCCCATCGAATGCATTCAATTAGTGCCTCAGACGCCCGCGGTGATGCAATATTCAGCGCTGTAAAGGACGATAAGAAAGGATTTAGCCATTCTGTGACTGGGTCGGTTTCAAGGAAACAATTCGTACTATTTTAGAAACACAGAGCTTAAGAATCTGACGTTATTTTGATAGCATCACTAAATATAAATTGTAAAGATTTCACCTATGGCGAATGAAAGTCAGCCTTAAAAGGCATCTCTGCTGACTCGCTCCTCACGTGCCGCTAGACCTCGGAATCGCGGTAGACTTTCACAGTCGCGGCGGTCACACAAAAGCCTTCATCGCTCTAAAGATCCATAGCAGGCAAGAAGATGCGCAAAGCTTATTTGCGCGAAGTTTTGGTCCTCCTTTGCACATTATTCTTCCAATCTGTAGCATTAATGACTCTGCCAGATGTCATTCCTTTTGCAATTTGCCAATAAAGCTGTTTCGTAAGAGCTGGAAAAGGTGCCAGCCGCAGCCATTACCATAGGTCTGAGAGGGCGGCAGGGTTTTGCCAGTTTTTTCAGCTACTTACTGAAAACATCGTGCCACCCCAACGCAAATTTCAGACGCAGAGTACAGGTCTGGAGCATAGAATACACAGCCGCTGTGACACACCAGCACATATCTGGCCAGATGCAATTTTTATTGCAGGTGACTCCTGAAACGTTACACGGAAAACACAAAAAACATCCAGGATGGCACACACTTCGGAAAATAAAAATATTTATATAAACCCCTGGTTAGAAGTAGCATAAGCTCGAACCCAGTAACATGAAACATTGCATGGTGTTAGCCTCCACACGATATGCGTGAAAAAGGAACAAATATTATTCAGAGTAGCGCACCAGATGCAACATTAAAATTTTACAACATAACATAACTGAAGGAAACGAAGCAGCTGGTTTGTATGCTCACAAAGTTTTGGGCAGGTGGTACAACAAAAAGCCGCGCGATAACACTCATGTACAGCAAATGAAATAAACAAGATTATCACGCCAAGAATTAGAATATATATACAAATACGACATATATTACTAGAATACATTCAGGCAACACAGAAAAGCATTCAAGTCGGTGAAGAAATGAAAGCGTCATATGAATATAATATTAGGTCCCTTAAAGTAGAAATGCAACGAATCGGCCCAAGGACAGCGAATGCGCGTAAATCCTTGTAGATGCTGCCTTTATTACTTGTAGAAGCCTGGCTGATGACACGCGCCGTATTGCTGCCATATGCACCAGTAGCAAAGGTTCAAATATTTTACCGTATTCTGGATACCGCAGCATGCATGCCGACACTTTTGCTTCCACACTTGCTACTGGTAACGGTAAGTGCCCTCACAGAAGCCTCTGTTCGAACAAATATTTGCATTCGCACTCTTAAGCACTCTTGAGTTTATGCACCAATCAATGCACAGTACCTCGCAGAGGACAGTGTGATTCGTCGGAGTGAAGTCCTTACGTCCGATGTTGTGAATGCACTTTTTTCTGCGACTAATGTCGTTCTTCCCTCGAGGAATCGTGAAAAGCATGAAGGCATTTTCACGCCGGGTTTTGGACTGAAATGCGCAGCAACGCGGCATAACGCGGTGCGAAATGCAGAGTTCGAATTAGCTGAATAAAGCTCGACCCGCGACAGATGAACACGGCCTGCCCATGGCGCCGAAGAAAAACAACAACACAAGCAAAGCGACGCTTTCGCGCGCGTTTCCAAGGCGACGGCTGGGGCCAGTCGGAGCGGCCAATCATCGGTCAGAAAAGGGCCGAGTGGAGAGGCGGGAGAGGAGGATGTGCGAGGGTCGGCGGCGCGGCGGCAAAGTTCACAGAATGGCGCTACTTTCAAATTATCAAGGGGCTTTAGCGGTCCCCATTCTTAAATTAAATTATGGGATTTAACGTGCCGAAACCACTTTCTGATTATGAGGCACGCCGTAGTGGGGGACTCCGGAAATTTCGACCACTTGGGGTTCTTTAACGCGCACCTAAATCCCGCGACCTCGCGCTCGGCAGCCCAGCACTAAGCAACCACGGCGGCCGGTTGAAAGCAATCTGCGGTGGGGCCTCAGTGCGCCGACAGCTGCGTGCGCTGCGCGTTCTCGCATTGAAGCGAGCGGCAGCACGAAGGGGAGTTCGCCAGCTGCTGCGGGCGCCATCTTGAAATCGATCGTCTGACGGCACGGATGGACAGTTATCTCGTTGGGCAAGCGTAGAAATGCGTACGCATTAAAAAAGATCTGATTAGCTTGATTCGAAGCACGAAGCCCACGACTGTGATACGAGTAAAGTTCGCTGACATAAGCAACCTTGCAAGCTTTGAACGCAACCACGTTGGAATCCAGGCGCCATATGCATGACAATCGCGCTGGCATAGTTTATTCATGGTTATATTGCGCTTAGTTTTACACTGACGATATTAAGTGAAGGACAGGACGTGGACGTACGTAGCGCAAACTACCAACTGTTTAATACTGTTAAAGAACGCACTTATACACAAGGAGATATGACAAGGTGACGACATGTGACCATAGTTCGGGCTAGGCATGCATCCTTCCCTTGCGCCCGTTCCGGAGTGCACCCGTTCCGAAATTTCCGGAGTCCCCCACTACGGCGTGCCCCGTAATCAGAAAGTGGTTTTGGCGCGTAAAACCCCATAATTCATTTTTTTTAGTGCCCCGAGAGAGTGAAATACTGCAGTGTAATACAATATCGAGCGTGGGCTTTGAAACTTGGAAGACTTCGTTATCTTCCGCCTGCTTGGCGCTGCAGTCAACGGGAAGGAGTCACTTTTCTTAGACGTTCCGAGACGACGTTCGAAAACTGAGTGGCCCGTGGTAACAAGACATTCGGGCAAAGAACTGGTTACTGGAGCCAACGACATCATCTCATTTTGGCTTTTTAGCAGGGAATAGCTAGGCACTAGACTAGATGCGCGAATACTAAGGTCGCTAATAACCTAAAAAGTACATATTACTATACTAGACATAACGAATGCATTGGTGGGTTATACTATCTTGTTCAGATTCATTTCAGACTCACTTGTCCCGTGGTGACTGAAAATACTCTAATGGCGCATCATTATCGCGCACTTTTGCTGGTGCTATTCATAACTGTTCTGTCACAAGATGTGATCCGTCAATTCGACCGACAGTTTCAGACTTCGGGCAAACACGAAGTACATAACTTGATCGTCTGATATGACATCCTTCTTTATCGAGATGTATATGTAATTACTTTCGTGACTTTTCAAAGTCGACGTATGTAATGAAAACAATGACCATAATCATATATTATAGCAGTAAAGAATTGGTATAAGTAGCCACAGAAAAAAACGTGTCAGAAGCAGCATGCAAACTCATTTCCTTAACGCACTAGAGGAAATATATGTAACACCACAGTTAAGCCATATCAGATAACGAAAGACAGAAATGCCATATCAGTTGTACTAAAGCAATTCTTACAAAGCAGGAAAAATAGGTGATGACAGAAATTCACTACATACAGACACCGTAACATAGGCCGGCTAAGGACTAGCGCTAAACAGAGGTTCCTGCATAACCGCGGGTGCTCTGGAAGATTGCCGTGCTCCACAGTGTGATCCTCACTCAGCACTGTAAAGTATATCGCTAACAAAATCAGTCCGGCGAGAAACTGGGTGCGTCGAGAACGGCTATAACCAGGTTCGGTTTTGTACATTCACATTGCTTCCATTATTAGGCAATTCTTGTGCCTTCTACGATAAGGGGGCGCATTGTCCCCCCTTGTTGACTGTACATCCGAAGGCCTCGTAGAACTCGGGCGTGCTGAGGACGGGCACGAGGCAGGCGAGTCGCGACTCGCTGGTGTCGTTCTGCGCACTGACGCCGCACGACAGCAGACAGAACCTGCGGAAGAAAGTGCGCTGCGCCTTTCTCAGCACGTCGCCGAAGTTGCTCGCGTAGGGGTCGTAGCCGTAGTAGTGGTCCCTGACCGCCCTGTGGGCGACCTTGACCGAATACGCCAAGATGAACAGCTCGAGCAGCCGGCTATCCGGTAGCGCGTCGAACTGCGAGGCGATCGCAGTCGGCTTCGACTCCCTCATGCAGCGACCGAAGGCACCCACGTGCTGGTCGTACCAATCATGGAGGTCGTCCTCGGACGGCTCGTTAGCGTGGAACACTTGCGTGGCCAATAGAACGCCCACGGTGCCCATGTTGAACTCCCTGGGAACTTGGCCCGAATACAGAACTGGCGGGCGTCGCAGGGACGCGGGAAGGAAGACCTCGTTCAGCAGCCGCGAGTAGACGACGTCGTTGGTGAACTCGTGGCGGCCGAAGGTCGCCTGTCCCACGGAAGGCGGGTCATCGAGGCGTCTTAGGGCCTCGCGTGTCTTCAGGACGACGTGAATTCGGGGAAAGTCGGCAGGCGAGGAGTCGGCGGCCTCGTGCGGCTGCCAGCCCGACTCGTTGGGCCACACGCTGACCGTGGTCTTTAGGGCGCGCAGGTTGACGCTGCCGAGGAAGGAGGCCGCTTTCTTCTCGTCGCCTTCGCTTATGCCCAGCGTCAGGGGGTGCTTAGCGAAAACGTCCCGAATGCTGACGAAAACGGTGCCAGCTCTCGATGGGTCCGATGTCGTGGTGGCCGTCAAGTTGTGGAACACGTTTGACACCAACGGTGGTAAAATTTCCTGCGCCATTCGCAAACACGTCCTTGTCACTTGGCTCAATGGAACGATGTAAAAGCGCCCAATCTCCATTGCAACGTGGAGCAAGATGTATATGACTCCCAAGTCGGTCTTCTTGCGGAGCTCATCTGCGGCCTTTTTCACCCTGTCCGCCTGGGAGACGAGCACGAGTGACGCCTTCTTCAGCCGCGAGTTTTCCGGCAATAGGGAGTTCACGAACCGCAGCCAGTCACGGCCCCCGATGCACCGCGTCGCGAACTCGTCCTTCGAATCGCCGCTCATTTCCTCGTCCCTCGCGTAGCTGCTTTCCGGCGCGAGAGCCTCGTCGAATTTCAGCAGGCGCAGCACGGTGTCGTTGGCGTCGAGCTTCCGAACGTTCGGGGTGTTTGCGAACGCGTGATCGAAAAGCCGCGCCACGAACTCGCGCCCGGTCGCGCCGTCGGTCGGCTGGGCCAGCTTCTCGCTGAACGATTTCCCGCGCGACACGTGCAGGGCCAAGTCGCCCAGGTAGGTGACGACGCTCGCGGTGAACAGGGTGGAGATTCCTTTTCGAAGCGACAGCCGGACAGCGCGTCGCAGGACGGACACGGCGTCGGTGGTTCCCAGGATGTCCGTCTCGTCGGCGATGGCCTCCGCGAGAGGCGCGTCGGCGAGAGGCTTGGACGAAGTGGTGAACGCGTAGCAAGAGTGGAACGTGGTCGCCAGTTGCGCGAGGCCCGGGTGCTTTCCCTGGTCCTTGCTCTTGCGGCTGCGCAGAACCCGCTGAACGGAAATGAGCATGTCGTCGAGAGCCCGCGCCGTGATGACGGCGCCGCCGAAGGTCTTGTCGCCCGCTTTGCCGCACACGTGTAGGTACAAGTCGTCGCACGGGCTGACGTGAGGGTCCACGAGCGATATCATGTCTTCGACGGCCAACTTGCACTCGACGCTGGAGCAGTGCTCTATTACGTGCTTCCGAGAGTGCAGCACGTAAACAGCGAGGAAAATGCCCAGCGACACGGCCGCCACGATGGCGAACAGGACCAGCACGCTCGTTGTTCGCCACCCGAGCCTGCGGTCGGATGACGAGCTCTTGGTGAAATTGGTGGGCGTGATCGCTTGAAGGGTTGTTGCGCCAACTGCGACGGGAGGAGCGGCACGTTGCGCATGAGTAGACTCCGTGACAGTAAGAAAAGAAGAGAAAAAACATAGGACATCCTTCGCAGCACCTTTTTGACGGGTCAAATGATTAGATTTGACAGACTCCTCTGACGGGAAAGCGTAGGAATAATGCTACACTGCTTCTTACACCTATGAATGAATCCATACAATGTCAGTTAAAAGCCGGCTTAAAGAAATTTACTTTAAGCGGGTGGAACGTATTTTGTAGGGGTTTGCGAATATCAGAATCTTTAAAATGAAAAATCAGATGTTGCATTATTCTATTTGATCCTTAGATCGAATAATCATTATTCGCAAATGCGAATATTTTTCGAAAAGCTTTCCAATTGTTATTGCCAGCTCTGCCCGATTACTCATGAAACTGAAGAGGTGGGAGGGAGGTGAATCAGGTAGGCTGTACCAGGGATGCAGCCGCAGTGAGGCAACTGAAAAGTCTTGTGTGTGCTGCAGACGGCGTGCGGGTACAGAAATAGGGGACACCAAATAAAGCCACAGGTTACATTTATTCATGCATTAAAAGGTTTACCTGCGTAGCTTAATCTCTTGCAGCTAGGGGGCGCCTCACGGTCCAATTTTGCAATCGTGCTCGCTCCCTACTTGTAGTGGGGCCGTTTGTCTTGAAGAGAGTGTTTGGACACTAAGGTAAAGAAATGATCACTACTGGTGGCGCCTAACACGGTCGCGCGCCACTCGAGCCGGCCGCATTCGTGTGTTCTTGGGGCTCCTGCACCTCCTTGCACTCTCAGACAAAGGTGCACCCTTTGGCATGTATATCTGCCACAGAACAATAATCGTCACCTGCCTTCCTTGCATTTCCTTTCTTAAAACGCCACGCCCGCTACTTTTCTGTCGGGAATGCTATGTCATGCTGATAACGCACATGCCGTTCGTTACTGGGAAGTACCGGGCTCGCAGCGTTCAAGAAAGGAAATGCGGACAAGGCAGATGGCGTTTATTGTTGTGTGTCAAGACACAACCCAAAGGGTGTAATTTTGTTTTAGAGTGCAATTTACTGCGCTTGCGATCCCTATGAAGACGGACACATTCCAACATGATCAAAGGGGCTGGCGATCACTCGGTCTTACGACCCAAGTCACGTAAAGCTATTTCTGCACCGTACGTGTCGAACACAGGGAAGGCATAGCCGAGGAATCGTTAAATCTCCGCCGCAAATTTTAACGGCTGATAAGCACAAGTACGAGTTGGATAAATTATACCTGCTACGACATAGTGAGTTCTCTGAAACGTGACCATTCCAGCTCGGGTGGACAAACGTATTGCCGAGCTATACGCCTCTCCGAAAGCCGGGCTCGAGGTTAAATTTAGCTCCGATTGCGTCAGCCGTGGAGCTACAGCGGCGCCATCCGTGCACGCGACACGACGGTGTAATGGCTCCTTTGCTCTGCACGACGGTTACCACGCTAGGGCGCCATGCTGGCACGGCATAAGCGACAACGCTGTAACATGTTTTCGTTGCGAGGTTTAAGCGAGCGACCTCCTCTGGCCAATTTTGAAGACGTTTCACGAAAAAAAAATGACGCATATTTCATGCTTATCACAGTAGGCATGAAGAACGGGAAATTACATCACATGGCGCGCACGATAGCGGTAGTCTCACTCCATGGCGTTTTCACGAAAAGGTGGCTTCCAAATGTATGGGACAACCTTAATTGTATGTATACCGCGACAGGCGAAAGCAAGGATGCATGACTGGCAATGGTGAAGCAGAAAAAGTGCGACGGTGATTATGGTGATCGAGAGACAATGATTGGTGTTGCCATGGCTACTGATTTACCAGTATATAGGTATACGGATTCCTTTCACATTTTTAGTGATTCATTGATGAAGCTTCGGAATATAATGATTTCTAGCGTGTTCGAAAAAAAGACATTGGAACCTACTACTATTTGACAATTTCCTAGTTTTTCGACTTCTTTCTACCAAATCGACTACCTTTTCAATAGATAACTGTTAAAGCGCGATCACTTGGACTTCACATGAGCATACAGCGATATGTGCCGATCGCTTGTGTTTCGTTTGAGGCTTAAAGGGACTGACAACCAATTTTCATGGTACTCACTTTTTTTAAAAAAGTGCAATAGAAAGGTTATCGGCCAGAGCGTTTAATCATGAAGTAGTAACGCGGAAAACGCCGTGGAACATTTTTTATCAGAATTTTTCGATCTGCAGTGAGGATGAAGTCGTTCAGTAGAAGCATGCTGAAATGCGTGATAGCTAGGTGAGCGCGATAGCCATTATAGGCCGGCACTAATGCGGCCAATAGACAAGACAAGACAATAGACAAGTGCGGCCGTAGGTGTGAGAGAGCATTATTTTGTTTATCAAGTCGATGTTCCTGCGATTCATGTTTTCAAAGTGTTAAAGTATTTCTGCGATAATAGATACGTGTTTTTGCGGTTTACTGTCAAACTACTTTGGTATTTGACTGGTCAAAACGAAACCAAGCGCATCGAAAACGAAACGACGCTTTTACGCGTGATACGCGGTTCCTGCAGCTGTAGCTAAGCTTGCGCTTGTGATTTCCGATGTCGTCTCTCGAAGACCGAGCTGGAACAAAAAGATTGGATCTCGCATGCGCGCTCAGAATTTCGATCCTTACGAAAAAGCACCCGAACGCCATGCTTCGATGGACGAAAGCGGAAGCGACAAATCCGACTTGCACGATAGACCACCGTCCCCGCCACCAGCAGCGCGCCTTGAGAACGCCGACTGGTAAATGCTCGCTCACACAGGCCGACCCGACAACGATTTCGGTATGCCGACTGTAGGTGACAGCGTTTTTTCCCTCGTGTCGGCACCTGTCTCACACTACCGACGCCGACAATCTGCTGACGGTCGGCAGAGAGCTCGGCGTCGACACAGTGTGCTAGAGGCGCCGAGACGAAGGTAAAAAAACGCACCCACTTATGGTAAAACTGATCGATGGCATCTTGTGTCGCAGGGAGACTGCAGTATATCAGTTTGCCCTTACACGTCGCCAGTGTCGTCACCTGCATATATACGTGCCTCTAAATAAAGAGCGGCTAGTTCCGTTGCGACCGTGACTGTCTTCGCGGTTCCTCTGCGGCTTCCGCCGAAATGCAACAATGGCGACGAGGGTGCGACCTTTTCGAGGGGCGTAACCGCGCCCGCAACTTTTCTACGCCATGAGCTGTATTGGACTTGCTCCGCCGCCCCCATTCCTACCTGTACCCGTCCGCCCTCCTTCCCTGGCCGCAATGACACCGTATGTTCGAGAACTTCCTGCTGGAATCGGGAGCATCCGACTTCAAGCCCGAACGTTGCAAGGCCCTGCTTATACACAGCCTCGGCGTTGAGGGTCAACGTGTCTTCTCCAGCCTACTGCTTACATCGGATGCCGCCCAGAGCGGTAAGTTAGCTGCCGGCGGTAAACGTAGTGATGGTAGCGGGGACGCAGCTCAGCCTTCCGTTTACAGCGAAGCTGTCGAAACCTTAAAGCAACATTTCACAATCACAAGCAATGTCTTCGCAGAAAGGCACCGGTTTCGCTGTCGTACTCAACAACCGGTGTTTGGATCCGGACCGCTGGTACGATCTGTTGGGAACTCGGCGCTGACGCCCGTGGTTGTACCTGGGTCGCAAGCCCCAAGGGTAGCGTTGGCCTGGCGGCCTGGGGTACAACTGGAAGCATCCGAAGGTCCCGGCAAAGCATGAGTCGACTGGTAACAACGAAACAACTTGTTTATTTTAACATCGCAAAGAGTTGGCGGTCAGGTTTGACCGAAGTAGAGAGACGGGAGAGCACTTCACTCAACTGAAGAAATCGGAGCCCTCCTTTTGGCGTCCGGGGGCAGCTGTTTTTATACTCTCGCAGTTGAGGGCAAGAAGGAACCCCTCAAAAGACGAGCACGTGAATGTACAATGGGCTAATGGTGACGCACACTGTCGTGGCGCTGCGCACGATCTCGTAGCACCCTGTCGTGGCGCTGCGCACGATCTCGTAGCACCCCGTCGTGGCGCTGCGCACGATCTCGTAGCATCCTGTCGTGGCGCTGCCGGTCGGACACAATGACTGTAACGAGAAGATGGTCCCTGCTTTGGCATCGCCTGTTTCGGGCATAATGACTGGAACGAGATCCCTGCTTTGGCATCGCCTGTTTCGGGCCCAATAACTGGAATGAGATCCCTGCTTTGGCATCGCCTGTTTCGGGCACAATGACTGGAACGAGATCCCTGCTTTGGCATCGCCTGTTTCGGGCCCAATAACTGGAACGAGATCCCTGCTTTGGCCTCGCCTGTTTCGGGCACAATGACTGGAATGCGAGGAGGATCCCTAGGCGGTCGCATCGCCGCAGACGCGCCTGGAAACACCTGGCGATGAGTGTTGCGGCGACGACGATCGGGCCAAAATGTCTGCCGCCCCGCCGCAGTCGCGCCGGCAAAACCACGTGTCGCAGGCGAAACGCAACAGACCGCCCCGCCGGGGGAAGGAGATCCCGATGGACAGGGGACTGCATCCGCTGTCCGGAGGGATGTCGCTCGATGATGCTCATAACCGAAGTCGGGCGTCCCTTGACGTTTCTTGAGCGCAGCGCACAGAGAAGGCCTCGTTCTCTCGTTCAGGTTCGCACGGGACACTGCAAAGTGACTTCGGGAGAGTTCACATTTTTGTTCTCGTTCCCGGCAAGCGTTAGAACTACGCTGAAAACTCAACCGCTCAGTCAGCAAGCACGGCACAACCCTCACTAAGCCCTGCCAGGCTCTTTCCCCTTTTTATACCACTGCCTAGTTCCTTACAGTAGTCTAGCATCACTCAGAACGCGTCCACAAATTGAAAAATTGCACTAGAAAGCATATCATCACTTTGAAACACTAAACAAAAGCAATATGTTAAAAAAAATCCTGCCTCAGGAAGAAAAACATCAGTAACAAACAATTTTGAGGCTGATTCCTACGTTAGGGGCTTCGACTTAAGCCATCGGCGTTACCGTTGAGACTCCCCTTTTTGTAACGCACCTCAAAGGAATATTGTTGTAAAGCGAGGCTCCAGCGCAGGAGGCGGCCATTTTTGGGAGAGATGGTCTGCAGCCATTGGAGAGGGCAGTGATCCGTCTCAATGATAAACCTCGAGCCGGCTAGATAGCATGACAATTTCTGAACGGCCCACACGAGACACGCACACTCTTTCTCGGTGGCGCTATACGCCTGCTCACGACTGGTCAGCTTACGACTAGCATACAGGACGGGGTGTTCTACTTCTCCATTTTCCCGTTGGCACAGTACAACGCCCATGCCTCGCTCACTAGCATCGCACTGAACAATGAACCCTGTTGTATAGTCTGGCGATCGTAGCACAGGCTGGCTTGTTAGGGCACTCTTTAGGGCGCTAAAAGCTCTTTCCTTTGTCTCGTCCCAGACGACTGTTTGAGGCTCTGTTTTTCTTAGAGCATCCGTCAGGGGAGCCGCGATATCAGAGTACCTAGGGATGTACCTCTGATAGTAGCCGGCGACACCCAAGAACGACCGAATATCGGTCTTGGTGCGCGGTTGCGGAAAGTCTCGCACAGCGGCCACTTTTATTTCAGAGGGGCGGCGACGACCCTGACCAATCACGTGACCGAGGTAGACAACCTCGGCCTGTGCTAACTGGCACTTAGGAGCCTTGACTGTCAAGCCCGCTTCGCGCAGGCGGGTTAGCACTGCCCGCAAGTGTGTCATATGCTCAGACCAGGATGCGGAGAATATCGCTACGTCGTCTAGATACGGTAAAGCGAATTCTTGCTGTCCCCGCAACACTTTATCCATGAGGCTTGAAAAACAGTATGGCGCGTTCTTCAAACCAAAACTCAACACTTTAGGACGGAATGTTCCCATTGGTGAAATGAACGCCGCATACCTACTAGCCTCTTCTGTAAGTGGAACCTGCCAATAACCCCTGACAAGATCTAGGGTGGAAATAAACTGAGCGCTACTAACTTTCTCAAGGCGCTCCTCGATGTTAGGGATCGGATAAATTTGATCCTTAGTGATGGAATTAAGCCTGCGGTAGTCGACGCAAGGACGAGGTTCCTTGCCCGGTACCTCAACTAAAATCAAAGGGGAGGTATAGTCACTCTCACCTGCCTCAATAACACCGAGCTGTAGCATTTTCTTTACCTCAGCCTCCATAATATCGCTCTGGCGGGGTGACACCCGATACGCCTTGGATCGTACTGGCTCTGTGGAGGTAAGTTCTATATCATGAGTAAGTACAGAAGTCCTACCAGGCCTCTCAGAGAACAGACCTTGAAACTCTTGTAATAGCTGGTGTAGTTCGGTTTTCTGCTCGGGCGACAGCGGTGCTTTACTGATAAGGTCACTAATGACTTGACCGGTGTCTTCCCTGTTCGTCACTGAGCCTAGTCCCGGAAGCTCGACCGGAAGCTCTTCAGGAACGTTTACCATCATGCACACCACTGCTTCCCTTTGTCTATAAGGTTTGAGCAGATTACAGTGGTAAACTTGCTGTGCTTTCCGCTTTCCTGGCAGACTTACCACGTAGTTAACGTTCGACAGTTTCTGAACAATTCGCGCTGGGCCCTCCCACTGCACGTCTAGTTTGTTGTTTAGCGATGTGCGCAATATCATGACCTCATCGCCAACCTCAAAACGACGGGCCCTGGCTGTCCGATCATAATAAACCTTGGCCCTCTGCTGGGCCTTTGTCATTGCTTCACCTGACAACTCCTGTGCCCTTCTTAAGCGTTCGAGGAGCTTAAGTACGTACTCCACCACGACTGGGTCGTCGCCCCTACCTTCCCATGATTCTCGAAGCATGCGAAGCGGAGATCGAAGCGAGCGACCGTACACCAGTTCAGCTGGCGAAAACCCCGTAGCTGCATGCGGCGCGGTTCTTAACGCAAACATCACCCCAGGCAGACACAGCTCCCAGTCAGTTTGATGTTCAAAACACAAGGCTCTCAACACGCGCTTCATGACGGAGTGGAGCTTCTCAACGGAGTTCGACTGTGGGTGGTACACTGAGCTGTGTAACAGCTTTACCCCACACCTTTCGAGAAAAGTTGTCGTCAAAGCGCTAGTAAACACTGTGCCCTGATCTGATTGAATTTCTGCAGGAAAACCAACTCGCGCAAATATGGACAGTAGTGCATTAACTATCTCAACTGAGCTGAGTTCTTTAAGCGGCACTGCTTCAGGGAACTTTGTCGCTGGGCAGATCACAGTCAAAATGTGTCTGTACCCCGTGGCTGTTACCGGCAGAGGTCCCACAGTATCAATAACGAGCCGTCTAAAAGGCTCCGTTATGATAGGTACCAATTTCAACGGCGCCCTTGATTTGTCCCCTGGTTTGCCCACCCGCTGACAAGTGTCACATGTCCTCACGAAATGGTCTGCGTCCCGAAAACACCCTGGCCAATAGTACTCTTGCAAGAGACGGTCCTTAGTTTTCTTAACTCCTAGGTGTCCGGACCACGAACCCCCATGTGACAAGCGCAACAGATCCTGACGATAGCATTGAGGCACGACCAGCTGATCGAACTCCACTCCTCGGCGGTCTAGATACTTCCGGTACAGGACTCCACCTCTTTCCACAAAACGCGCAGTTTTCCTGGCGATACCTTCTTTGACATTGCAGCGCACGTTTTCCAGGCTGCCATCCTTTTTTTGCTCGGCTATCAAAGCCGTCCGGCTGACTTTTAGCAACCTATCAAGTCCGTCTGACGTCGGCGCGATGAGCAAATCAGTAGATAGCTCTTCTAACTTTCCCGCGTCGGGCGTTTCCTCTCCAGTATCTGGCGCCTTTAACGTTACAGACTCAAGTTTATTCAGTTCGGGCGTGCTCGGAATATCAGCTTGCTGCGCCTCTGACCCTTTTTCGTTGTTTGATAACGTCGGCCCCGCAACTACCGCCTTTGCAGCGAGCTCCCGAACCTTCGATCTGGTTAAGGCCTGAACACTAGCTTCACCAAACAAAAGCCCCTTCTCGCGCAGGAGGTGATCGGACCTGTTTGAAAATAGGTACGGGTACTGGGGTGGCAGCATAGATGACACTGCCGCCTCTGTCTCAAGCGCTCCGAAAGGTCCTTCAATAAGCACCTTTGCTACTGGCAGACACACGCTATGAGCTTCCACGGCTTGCTTGATCCACGCGCACTCGCCCGTGAACATATGGGGTTCTACGTAAGATGGGTGAACTACATCCATCGTAGCTGCGGAATCGCGAAGCACTCGGCACTCTTTCCCGTTCACGAGGAGGTCTCGCATGTAAGGCTCGAGAAGCTTCATGTTCTCGTCAGTGCTGCCTATTGAAAAAAACACAACTTTTGGTGTTGTTTCCGGACACTGCGCCGAAAAGTGACCCGGCTTCTGGCACGTATAACACAAGCGCGCTCGCCTCATCTCGAACCGCTTTCTGCGTTTGGCTTCGGCTGCCGCCGTCTCCTTAGGTTCGGTCGCACTGCTTCCACTCGCATCCGCACTACGCGTGTTCCCCTTTGCTCTCATGGGTGTGAACTTCGGCCTCTCAAACTTCGAGCCAAATTCACCCTTTTGACCGTCCTTAGCTCCGCGAGCTCGACGCGTCACAAACTCCTCGGCTAGCTCAGCGGCTCTAGCCACCGTACTCACGTCTGGCCTATCCAAGACCCAGTATCGCACGTTCTCCGGTAACCGACTATAAAACTGTTCTAGCCCGAAGCACTGCAGAACTTTATCGTGGTCACCAAACGCTTTCTCTTCTTTGAGCCACTCCTGCATGTTCGACATAAGCCTATACGCAAACTCTGTATATGACTCACTTTTGCCTTTCTCATTTTCCCGAAACTTCCGACGGAACGCTTCCGCAGACAGCCGGTACTTTTTTAGCAGACTCGATTTTACTTTGTCGAAATCCTCTGCCTCCTCTCTATCCAAGCGAGCGACTACGTCGGCCGCCTCGCCGGGTAACAAAGTGAGCAAGCGCTGTGGCCACGTTTCCCGAGAGAACCCCTGCTTCTCGCACGTTCGCTCAAAGTTAACCAGGAACAAACCAATGTCCTCTCCAAGCTTAAACGGCCGCATCAGGTCAGTCATTTTGAACAATACGCGTTCTCCTGCACCGTGTGCCTGACTTCCATTACGAGCGCGTTCCATTTCTACCTCAAGACGCTTCATTTCCAAAGCGTGTTGACGGTCACGCTCTTGTTGCTCTCGCTCTTTCTGTTCTTTACGTTCACGCTCTTCTTTTTCTTTTGCAGTCTCCCTCTCTTCAATAGTCTCAAGGCATTCCGACAGCTCGTCATCCTCAGCCTCTAACTCAAGAATAGCCTTTAGCAGTTCTGGTTTTCTTAGTTTGTCTGAGACATCCAGACCCAACTCTCTTGCAAGCTCCAACAATTTCGGTTTGCGCAACGACTTCAAATCCATGGCTGCTCTGAATGCTGCTTTCTCTACTGCTTACTATTGTCTTGCCGCAAACTAACCCGGCAGCAACGACAACCACAATTACCAGCTCTGTTTCTGACACTAACAAAAAGCCTGGCAAAGCTCAGAAGAAGAAAGTCCCGCACTCACCAAACCTCGCAGGCAGGAATTCCGCGCAGTCGTTCCGCTGCAGGCAACCAGTCGTCACACAGGGCTCGTTGCACTGCTCCCGGATCGTCGTTGAGCTGCTCAGCATACAGTCAACTGCATCTCTTTGCTGCTGGCCTCCGTTGTCGCGATCCCGCCGCTGGCAGACCGTTGTTTGAAGTCGTAGGCGATCTCACCGCTGCCAACCAGATGTTTGAAGTCGTAGGCGATCTCACCGCTGGCACCAGATGTTTCGGATCCGGACCGCTGGTACGATCTGTTGGGAACTCGGCGCTGACGCCCGTGGTTGTACCTGGGTCGCAAGCCCCAAGGGTAGCGTTGGCCTGGCGGCCTGGGGTACAACTGGAAGCATCCGAAGGTCCCGGCAAAGCATGAGTCGACTGGTAACAACGAAACAACTTGTTTATTTTAACATCGCAAAGAGTTGGCGGTCAGGTTTGACCGAAGTAGAGAGACGGGAGAGCACTTCACTCAACTGAAGAAATCGGAGCCCTCCTTTTGGCGTCCGGGGGCAGCTGTTTTTATACTCTCGCAGTTGAGGGCAAGAAGGAACCCCTCAAAAGACGAGCACGTGAATGTACAATGGGCTAATGGTGACGCACACTGTCGTGGCGCTGCGCACGATCTCGTAGCACCCTGTCGTGGCGCTGCGCACGATCTCGTAGCACCCCGTCGTGGCGCTGCGCACGATCTCGTAGCATCCTGTCGTGGCGCTGCCGGTCGGACACAATGACTGTAACGAGAAGATGGTCCCTGCTTTGGCATCGCCTGTTTCGGGCATAATGACTGGAACGAGATCCCTGCTTTGGCATCGCCTGTTTCGGGCCCAATAACTGGAATGAGATCCCTGCTTTGGCATCGCCTGTTTCGGGCACAATGACTGGAACGAGATCCCTGCACTGTAAACACAAATGAGCCCATATGGGCGTTTTAACAGTTGATATGCCATTTTTTCCCCCTAGCCTAAAATGAGTACTCCCACGAGAAGAAGTAAAATAAGCTAGAACCATTATTATACCCCCGACCCTATTTGAAGGGCCATTGCGGTTGTAAAATGGGGGTTTTTAAGGAATAACGGTGGCGTACGGGAAAGTGGGAGTGTTGAAATACACCCATATCTGAGACGAGCCAAATAGAGAAAAGAATAACTCAGCCGTGACCAACAAGGCAGTGAGCCGCAGCGACAATTTGAGTAGGTTTATTTCTGCAGTCAGATTCGAAATATCCCGCGCGATGTGTGTCGGCGCTGTTTTTCTGTTCGGAGTAGCCGCGCCTTGGCGCTGCACAGGACGCCGAAAGTCGGAACGTCGGAACTACGCGCGGAGGAGCACAAGCCTTCGGAGCGCGCGCGCGTGCGTTGAAAGCCGCAAAGGAGCAGCCATTGTCAGCGACGGCGCATTCTTCTACCGTGGTTGTTGTTTCTCACAGCTTTGAACCCCCAAGACTCCACGGTAAGTGACTTTGAACGATTATTACACGTTATATGAGTGTGCATGTGTTCAAAGTGAGGAGACGCGCTGATATGACTTATTGAAGGTCTCAGTACAACATGTCGCGACAGGTGGCCGTCCAGAACCATTTTGCACGATCACTGTGTTTCTTCGAGCTTTGTCGTAATCGAGGCGACTTGAGTGCTTAGAGTCAAGCGGGTGTACTTTAAAAAGGGTATTTTACATGATGACGGACTTTGCCGCGTCTTTAATTGTGTGGATGTGAGCATTCGACATGTTCCCCGAAGCGCAAGCCACTACCATAATAGTTACGTGCAGTGCGACGTGAGCTAAGCTTCGCCGCCTAACCGCGGCCTGAAAAATGTGGCGGCTGGTTAAGGGTTTACTGCGTTGCGCGTGTGTGAGTGTTTGTACAGCGATCATTTGAGCGAGAACCGGCGGCGCTTCTTTGTGCGCGGTATCTGCTAGCTGGCGCGTACGTGGCGCCAATCCCCTAGCTCGTGCGATTGTGTGCAGTAGGTCGCTCACTAAACGCGCATTGTGCAGATTTGCCAGTACGCTCCGTGCTATCGTCTGTGTCTCTTCGCGCCCACATCGCTGATTGTGCAGGCAGCGCGCGACTGCGGCGCGTAGCATGTAGAGCCTGCGCCCGTCGACTTTGATCTGCGGGCGTGAAATGTCGGCTGCGCGTTTGTGGTATTAAAAGCGTGTGGTGAGTTTCCAACGGCACTGCGGGTCAACGCCGCGTGAGCTGCCGGTCAGAGTATAAGAACCTCTTTATTGTTAGCGTACTGCTTGGCGGTAACAGGTGTCCTGCTTGGGTTCAGATTACTGGATACGCCGTCACTTGAACGGAGACGGCCGGAGCAGGTGAGGATCAGTGGCGCCGGCACCTCGGCGGCCAGAAAACGATGCCTGTGCCGTGACGAGATATATCAATTTACGCGAGAGAATTGCCGGCGATGGCTCATGCGGGCGCGTCGCTCCATGGCTGTGTTCTTTGCTGAGGCCGCCACTACGCCTGCCGTGCACCATACTACGATATATCTATATAGTCGATGCTTGTGCAATGTTGTTATTCAACAGCTGGCGCTGTGCACTGGATACCTGGACTTGTTTAATGTTTAATTACTTTGCTGCTGTGCCATTGCGTATTGGGTACAGATATTCAGTTTTGAATTCTAGGTGCCAAATCAGGATCATATCAGATCATATCATATCAACTCAGGATCATATCACACATCACAGCGTCATCCTATATTGCACAAGTATTAATAACAAAATTTCTGCTGCTGGTGAAAAATTAAGGCAGACCGATCAACCTGTATCTGTGAGAAAAATGTGCTTGAAGTCCACCATTATCTATTATAAAGAGGTACTACCTTGGTGTTTAATGTCAGTAACACTCATAAGTTATGCATCCTTTTGTGTGAAGTAATTTGTCTTAGAAGCCATTCATTGTAAGGGATCAGTAAACATCTCATAGCGTAAGTAGTGCATAAGTGCATGATTTGGGCAAAGCTTTTAGTTTGTAAAGAGCAAAGCCATTAAGATATAAAATTTTGGCAAGCTTAGTTTAACAATAAGCTGACCAATATACAAAACCTAATGTAGCAGCAGTTGTTCTCCAAGATAAACTTGCCACCAGATTTTTTGTGTTCTGTGTTATCATTGTAGTGTCAAATATTTCTCTTTTATTTCAGGACTGCGGCTGCGGCCGTTTCATTGCCAGCTGTGAGGATGAAGCAGCTTCATAGCCGGAGATCAGACGTCTCCCATCAGTTTCCCTTTTCAGCAATAGAGGCCTTGGTATGCTCTTACCTAGAGTTTACTTTTTTTACCCTGTATGTTTTAAGTGCAATGGCTAGTTTAGTGGCATCACTTAGAGTGATTGGTGTGACACCTGTTCCATGGGACATATGCAGGTTATGCCATGTAACTTTAGCAAACTTAAAAAAATATGCAAATGCCACCTAGCTGCAGAGAACCTAGGTAATGTTGTTTCCTGTCTCTTGGAAATACTTGGATTTGCTGCATTTTGCCTAATTACCTAATTAGCCTTGATCAATTAATAAACTTATCAAATATTATAATTAGATAAAGAGTTTCAATTATAAAATTGTAGAGCAACGTGAAAATTTCCCAGTACAGCTTTCTGTGGCTCAATATGTGCTACATAATGTTTTTAGGAGCATGAAAGAAGCCTGAGAATCTCGCAAAGTGCCTTGAGTGTGTGTGACAGCGCCTGTGTTGTGTTCTTCCTTCAGTCCTCGTCTTTTGCGCTGTACAATCATGTCGACCTCGAGTGGCCAGTCCTGTGGCAGTTTTGCATATATTTGAGTGCTTGCCCTGTATAGGCATGTGTGTTCAAGTAAGAAAAAAAATACTGAAGGAGCCCAAAGTGATGTATTTCAGGACAAGTGTATGATGTAAATTACTATGTAACAATAAAATAAGAAACTGAAACAAGACTTCACAGTAGAGGTATGCAGGTGT
The DNA here is from genome assembly GCF_050947875.1 of Dermacentor variabilis. NCBI lineage: Eukaryota > Metazoa > Arthropoda > Arachnida > Ixodida > Ixodidae > Dermacentor > Dermacentor variabilis. Next base: position 25,041,196 of record NC_134576.1, on the reverse strand, counting down.
GTGCATCAGCATAATGACGAAAACTTCGTGCAAGTTTAGAAAAATATTAATTAGATTGGTTTCTGTCATTCTTTTCTATGACATAATTATTGCAAAAATATGCTCTCTACTATTGCACGACTAAAGATACAGTTCAAATACATCATTTGCTAGCACCTTCACATTCATAGCAACATAGAGAGGAATGGTTAAAAATTTGCTTTGCTTCTCTGACCTTCATTTTAGGTCCTTCTCATGTTTGCTGAGCTTCTTAAAGTATCTTAGACACCTTCCAGGGTTTACAGGCAACTTGAGTACATTATGCCAGATTGTGGAGAAGCCGCAGAGGTCGCAGCATCTATAGTGGTGTCCGGTAAATGCAAGTTTCTTGCATGATGCATTATGCTCAGTACCAATTAGATTAAGTTATCATTTTAGCAAAAATCATTGTTTTACAGACATATATCAATGTATGTCCAAAGAACTGCACTGTTTATAAGAGTTGCTCATTCTCTAAGTGTACTGTCGGTGTTGTAAAATGCATGTTTGTTGGACGGCATAGTGTTTGGCCTTCAGCTGAAGGTAGTAGTGGCCCATTTGCATGCGCATAAAGCTGCAGTAAGCCAAATGTGAAAAGATAAGGGCTAATACTAGCAAAATTTACACGTAAGCAAACTGTTTGATGTGATCCCTAGGAAAGTATGCAAAAATATAATGTGCTTATATGATAAACAGTACCTATGTTTTAGGCGCATGGCTTTCTAGCGCCAGATTCCATAACAGTTCATTATTTAACACTTTAAAACTATTTGCCCTGTTTATGTCTAACTGCTCTAAATTCGAAAATTTTTATTGATTGCACTGTGAAAGTTTTGACCGTGACTTAGGTCACTGCCAGAATTAAATTTATAGTTGTGGCCGTCCTATGTGTGATAACAAAAAACCATTTTGGAACCAGGTGACTGTTATGCAGTATGCTAAGTGTGTGTATTAGAACAGTCACTTATATTTTCATTGTAACCATGGATCAAGTATGTATGTACACATCTCGAAGCCATAGACTGTGTAATCTTAATTGAAGGTGTTATTGTGTGGAGTAGGTTTTTTTGTAAGCATTGTCTAGAATTTGCGCTACATTAAGGTGTAGTGAAGCCAAGCAAAATATATTTTTAAGACAAAATGGCTGAAGTACATCCTTAAGTCTTAAGCGCATTTAGACGACTTTACAGCATGTAGTGAAACAAGAATGGGAACTGAGGTGCTTAATTTTTGTTCATTATTACCATATGGCACCAGCATGCGATGAAGACAAAAGAGGGAGAGGAGTGAAGTGCACCAAAGGGCAACCCGCTCCTTATGGGAGCTGCATTCACATCTGCATGATGCATGCAATCTTTGAGTTATAGCAGCAGCTATCCACCTGTTCACTTTGTTGCACATTTGCATTGTTTATGTACTAAGTCTGGCCCTGGAAGTGTTAGGCAGTGCCACTCATGCATTGGTGCTGCATGCAACACATGCTTCTAACCACAGATGTCATGTATTATGTGAACCTAAGTTCTTTTGAATTCATGTAACCCACAAAAGTTCCATCTGAAAGGACGTGCCATACTTGCCACCATTGCCATGGGTAGCACTGGCTGACAGTCACAGGGCAAGATGTTAACCTTGCTCAGCTATTATGGAAAACTATTTTACATACAAATGTGGTAATTAGTATATATGCCAAAAGCCTCACAGAATAAAATTTTTTACCTGCATCTTACAATGATTGTTATTTTGCTTTAACTCAGGATGCCTTTCCACCTGCGTTGCATCCTGTGGCTGACCACTCCAACGATCTTGGCAGAATCTTTACACAGGTGTGTTTTTATTTTATTCTCAGTAGTGATATTTTGTAGTTTACGTTCGATATAAATGCACAGATCGAATGAAAAACAGCTTAAAAGATGAGCTCACAGGCACTGTATCCAAACGTTCTTTAGGAAGGAAAATCTTTGTTACAAGTTGTCATTATAGCAACATAAGAGAGTGTGCTCGTCAAACCACCAGTTCCTAGCAAGCAACAGCATTATACCATGGAAGAAGGCAAAACATAGGGACTGCATTAAGACGTTTTGGAGGCTTAAACTATTTATTGGGTTACTCTGTCTAATTGCTTGAACTGAACTGACATGTCCTGCAAAACAGTTTGTATTCACATTTGATACAATCTGCAGCAAAATGTGAACAAAGGGCTGCAATACTCTAAGGGCCTACTATTGAAGTAGCAACCAGTCTTCCCAGTGTACTGCAGCCTCAGGAAAATGATATGTGGTACACTGAACCACATGCACACACAACAAATTTTAATCCATAAGCATCTGTACACTGTGCTTGTGCAGTACTGGGCAACTGGCTGTTTGTTCATGACTGAAACAACTACGTACTTCAAGACTGTATTGGGAAGCCACCATCTTTTTCAGTCAGTGTAACAGTCCATAAACATATGGATTTCCATGAACATTTTGTCTGCCACGCTTTTCTTTGTCGTTTTTTTGCACTCCTGCTTTGATGGCTGCGAGACACTTCAGGCTGGCTGAAGAGACAGTGGTAGCCTAGTAGGTGGCCTCGCAAAGTTATCTTGATTTTTAAGAGCCAACTTGCTTTGGACAATGTTGAATAACACATCAAAAGGCACGGGAATATTGACAAGGTTAGAATGACTTTGAAAGAAGTTTATGAGAGTTCATTTTTAACTCTGATCTGTCTGCTGAGACCAAATCATGTCAGCTTTTAATGAAGCAATGTTCAGGTTGGAAAACTGCAAGGCTGTGTGGATACTCAATATACTCAAACACCATCATTGCTTCATATAGCTGAAGTTGCTCCATGACATCAAGGCGGAAGCAAATGACATGGCAAAGGAAAGGTTGGCGGAATAAGGACTCTTGGTGGCAATTATCTAGGTTCAAAGGCTATCACACTGAGTAAGAAAATGTGTTCCTGATACAGCGTCAACATAGTGTTAATGCTGAACAAACTGGCACCATCTGCTTAGTCCTACACAAGCATGTGCACAGAAAGGGATGCCTGTTGGCCTTGAGGGCCACCACTGCAGGGATCAGCTGCTATCGCTATGACATAGAATGTGACATCAGATAATTATAGTTCACACCTTTGCTGCAGCTCGCTGGCTGGGTGATTGAAGCCTTGATTGTAAGGTTGAAAAGTTTCAATCACAAGGTGGCAATTTAGTTGCCAACTCTTACAGCATGGTTCACTACTCAGTGCTGCAGTGCTGGACATATTCAACCAAGCCTGGTGCGAATTCTCATGACTACCCATGTTCAAGCTGCCGCTGGATACTTCGTTGATAAAGTCACTGAATATGAAATTTGGTCATCGAAAGAGTCATGAAAACGATGCACACGAGGCTTGTAGCGTGCTCACTTGGTATGGCATCAGTCAAAACACCCTGTGTAGAGATGCTGGCAGAAGTGCAGCAGAAGTGTGGATTGAGGAGACAAAAATATAAGCTGTTCAAGTTCCACATATAACAGACCGATAATAAATCGTCGTTCAGCAAAAACTCTGGTAAAAAGGGCAAGCCGCACTCCCCATGACGAACTCTATAAAAACAGTACTGTTATTGCAGCAAAATTGCCTATAACTCTTTTGTGAAAGATCATGCCGACTGAATAACCAATATAAAAGCATCAAGTTGCTCCAATAAAAGCCTTTGTTACGCTACACACCAGACTGGGATGTAAGGTCTAGGTTGTTTGTAGCCAAGATGCCCACAAGCAATGCTTAAAACATGCAAACACTTGCAATTAACTGTGATTAAACTGATTAACACTTCACAGCTGGTATCACAATGTTGTTTTCTATGCCACAGAAAGATTCCAGCACGTGGGGGCCACAATTCTCCTAGAGGCCAATACAGACACAGGGTGCCAGCAAGCATGGACTAAAGATTTTTCCATATGCATTGATGTAGTCTACCAGATTTGGTTTTCTTGGGGGCACAGTCATATTTGGGGTAACAATTTTCTGCCTGAATATTCATCGCAGGGAGCACTGCAGCCAGCTAAAGCGAGTTTCTTGTTCACACCTTGCCACACGTGTAGACTTGGCCCATTTTTCTAGGCACATTTTTTGGATTCAAGAAAGAACACAGAGTAACTTAAGAACTTTATTCCTTCTAGATTTAAGGCGTGGGCCAGGTGTTAACCATTGTTTAAAAAATTTCACCAAACCGGGAAAGATTCTTTCTTGAAAGTCTTCTCATATCAGCTTGATACAGTCCCTGGCTTAGTATGGGTGCATGTGCAGTGGCTTCTTTTTTGGTCTGTTTAAAAGGTCGTTTTCCTTTTGAGTGTTTCAGTTGCAAGGAAATCACAAATATATTTTCATTTCAGCAACCCTTGTGACATTACAGAATTTCTTTACATATTGCAACCAAGCTTATTTTTTAAACAAATGCCTTTCTTTCAGCATCAAAAAACATCTTAGATGAAACAAGGCAAAAATGGCTGCTTATACATTTGTACGATATTCCATCTGAGAGGGGTGAAAAGTAATAAAATGTTCTACTTTCATAATTTTTCTACCATGTGTACAAAATTTCTTAATAGGAATGAAGCAAATTCACTTTTTGCACTAGCCTATTACAGAAACAAAAATGACGAACAGCTTTTAGGGGGCCCTCAGAGGAGCCCAGTCCGTGCGTGTCTTCTTTTCTAGCGCAGCCGTCACTGCACATGGCTGTGCGTACAGCTGAGCACATCTGCAGCCTGCGCACCCTGTTCTATAGGTGAACTGCTGCGTGTGGAAAGGGTGGACGTGTTGATATGGCATGGTATTATGTGCACAGTCTTCCCACGTGTTTAGTACTGGGGGTTGCATAATCTGTAGTTTCGGAGATGCATTGAAGTGAGAGACAGACAAAGCGTTCGCCTCCACTGCCAGCACTTTTCATGATGGTGTCGTCCCACTGCGCGTGGCAGTATCAAAGAGGACAGAGTGGATGCAAAGCAAGGCTAGGTTTACTTCATACTACCTATGCGAAGGTATCGTTGACACACCGTGAAACCATATCTTTGGTCGCAGACTCTCAAATTCAAAATTTTTTTTTCTAATTCAGATTTGATTTTTCTGACTGCGGCCCTTTTCGTGGGAAAACAATCCATTTGCAAATGTACTTATTTGACGAAAAGGTGGAATCACAGTACAACAAACCAAATTGCTGACTTTAGTGGATTCGTTATGTTGGGGTTCCTTTGTACATGCCTCCAGAAAAAGCCGACCATCGTCTGCTCACACTCCGCCGTGTCTGCCCGTGTAGGAATAAACTTAATTTTGGTTGGCCACGATGCTTATCGGTGTAGTAGCTGTCGTGTGTCCACCCATACATATTTTGTCGGCGACCCGAAAACCTCAAAGGACAACTGTATTTTGCTTATGTGCATTCACTAATCAAATAAGTATGTGTTTGCTATGATCCCCATAATATTGAGTTAGCTGGTATGCTTGAAAATGTTCAAAATATGGCAGTTAGATTGGTAATAGGAAGTCATACTAAAAGGCTTTGTATTACAGATAGTAAGAGTAAGCTGCAGTGGCAGGATTTAAAAGACTAGGAAATCTCTTCAGTTAAAGTTATTTCACAGCATATACTGTTCCAAACATGTAGAGATAGAGAAATTCATATCATGCTATCATCATACCTCACAAGAGAGAGATTAGACTAAACAGGTTTATTAATTTCCTTTTACTTATAGGTGATGCCTCACATTTGTTTTTTCCTTAGACCAAAGTGACTGCAAGGTTTTTCCGCCTGCAAATGTTTGCATAGTTCTCAAAGATAATTCCCTCCCTGCTTTGTCTGCTTGATTTGAATGTAAGTTACATTACACAGAATGTATACCCCCCTGCAATGCCAGGACAGGCGAAGCAGGTACTAAATGAATAACCACAAAAGGATTTTGGAGCGAGCAAAAATGGCATGTGCAATAAAGATATGCGTAGATGTCCCGTTGGTGTTGCTGTCAAACAAGAAATTGTGATATCGAGAGACTGAGCAAAATAATTAAATGTGTGCTTGCCAAACTATAGCTGTCATTTGCACCTTGATTGTGACTTAGCTTCCAAAAGAAGTTTTCTTTGTTTTGTCTTGTTCTTTTTCTGTTAAAATGTACTTTTTTCTTTGTTTACTTTTGTTTGGGTTTTTGTAGCTATATCATGTGCACATGTGACCAATAATGCCGTCTGGAAGTAAGTGGTGGCTGGCATTTCTCACTGCCTGTCGTTTGTTCAATGTGTGTACTAAAGTCAATAGAGCACCAACCAGTATAAACCAGTGTATTGAATTTGTTTTCTTGTTTTAGTACGAATGATCTGACTGGTTATGTGCCCAAATAAACAATTAGATTATGAAAACAAAGTTCATCAGAACATGTCATGCGTTTTACTTATAGTTACCCTATTTCAACTGCAGAACCCACATGTTCAGGCATGTAGATTTAAGCAGAACAAGTCATTTTGCGATTCTTAGTTCTGAACAGGTAAGAGCAGTGCTAAGGACACAAAGTGAGTCCACATAGATAAATGGCATGGTGCACTGTGCACTGACTGATAATTGATATGTTTTTGCAACAGACAAGCAAATAAATATCCAGTAACGCCTTGTCAAAGGCACGAAAGCACATAAAGAGGCAGGGGGTGGTCACATGCAAATGTGCCATGGTTGTAGGTTTGTTAACAAGCATGCCACTTTCCTGTAACTTCAAAAAACAGGTGCTGTACTGACGCATTCGTCTTTTTTTGCTGTTGTTATTTTGTGGGATTTGGTTAGTTTCTGGGTTAATGGTTACTGCTTTCGCTAACATGTTGCACTTGTGAAATTCGGGCCGTCATCTGCACTGTTTACAGTGTATGTACCCTAATGGTCACATTATAGTGGTGCTTAATCGTGAAGGCTCATTCAAATATAGACGTGTCTGCTCTACATATGCTTTTCTTCATGCCAAAGGAATAAGATATACTATGTTTGTGTCAGAAGGAAAGAAACTGAGACTGGTGTCTATTATTGCACATAAATCTACGCTTAGTTGCGTTAACATTTTCGCATAATTTCAACAACTTATTTGGGGCATTTCTGTAACATTCACTCTGGCTTATCCACTTAGGTGTAAGGAATAAAGGCAAAAAAGCAAAGCATTGCAGTGGATCTAACTTAATGCTCTTGATTCTTGTTACCTTCTTGGCAGCTTTCTTTTTGGAAAAGCATATGTACAAAAGCATGTTTGGACCAAATAGGCTGCTGTTTGCGAGGCTTTGCAAGCACCACTATAACGTGACAAAAGCAGTGTGTGGCCATTGGTTGTGCAAATTCTGGTGTAATGACACCACAAAAAGTAAACGAAGAAAGATATGTACGCAAATGACACAAGCACCGGATCTCACTTCAAGCTTTAAAATAAGGAAGCAGGCAATATTTAATAAAAGGTGGAGACATGATGTGATAATACCTGTTAAAAGAAATTCTTTATGCAGTGCAACTAATGGATCAGTGATACATTTGTCGTTCTTTTTAAATGTTGCAAGCCACAATTACCTTTCATGTTGTCAGGTCGTAATACCTGGCTACAACTCAAGTTTTGTGGAACACAGGACTGCAGTCACATTCTTTGCAGTATCTAACATTGTGTGAGGGAGGGTTGTTTCACACAGATGACTCATACTCCCTCAATCTCCCTCATTTCGCATTAATAGAGCATCCCATCTGTCCGATGTAGGCACGGCCTTATGATGGCAGCAGACTACACAACGCTTGCGGCCTAGCTCACTAGATGCATATTGTGCTTCAAGCCACAGCCAACCTTTTCCTTTTTTTGGCTTCTGCCTTTTGTTACAGCACAAAACTCTCCTAGCAAGGGCCTGAGAAAACAATGATTTGTGCAACTAAATTAGGCATGAATATGGAATATAATGAATGAGATGATGAAGTAAAAAAGTGGTTGCAGTTGTTTCGTATGCGTTTGTAATTTTCATGGGTAATTGTGTAGCTGGTTCCTACGTGCAAATTTTTTTTTCTGTATGAGACGTGGAGAGATTTGCTCTGATGAGAAAAAAAGACTGAAGCCAGGAAAACAAATCAATTTGTTTGTTGCGTGCAGCACAATTTGCAGGCGGTGCACTGTGCAACGGAGGTTATGTACAGTCTGCCATTCCCATCCAGTCATGCTTGCATTGCATAGACACACATTGTAATAATTTGAGATTGAGGCTAATAAAGTTTGTGTGCAACAACTCTCATCCGCACATTGTGATGCACTGCAAAATAGATTGGTTCGTTCCTGTGTTCTTCAAAACTCGTAGCCAGAAATTATGAGCAGACGTACATAAGATAATTAAGCTTTGGAAGATTAGCACGAATAGGACAAATGCATCAGTCATTCTCAGTTACATTGCACGAAGAATTTGTTTTTGAAATAATGACGTCACTTCATGTCACTACGTGTTGTATGTGATGTCTGTTTTGTTATTAAAGCCAGAGTTGAGGATAGGCGCTTGTGCCCTGCATGTCTTTGTCTTCGTTTGCTTCTGTGGTGTCATTACACCAGAATAAATCCATGGCAGGAGCTGCCAGTCCATGCAGTTATACTACATTGGGCTCAGTACGGCTGGCGGCCTCAATGTGAGGAGTTCGAAGTAGCAGTAAGTACTTCAGAAGGGCAGAATTTTGTGTCAGTTGGGGGTGCATATTACAGTATGGTGAAGCAATAGATGGAACAGTGTGAGGCGAGACAGGCAGGAAAGTGCTACAGACAACTGTGAAAGTTTACTGGAAAGTTTCACTGCAGCAGGACAATGCGTGCATTATCCTGGTGCAGCAAAATTTGCCAATTTTCATAGTTGTCAGTAACACTTGCCCATCTACATTACACTTCACCGTACCCTAATAGCAGTAACAACAGCAATAAACTGACCTGAGCAATAATCAAAGCCCACAGAATTGCCAAATTGTAAGAGAAATGTTTCAGTGCAACACGTTTTGCTAACTGACAAGTAAATCTGCAAACCAATGATCAAGTGTATTTTTCATGCACATACATTATTTTGTAGAACTGCTTCCTGCTTTGGTTTTTTTATGGCTTTTAGGAAGCATTTTAAGGTACGTAACTGTTTGTCTGTTCTAAAATTAAATCTGTTGTCTGCCAGTACTATGTGTCATTACTGTATAAGCCCTTACTTTGCCAGTGTCCTTCGCACTGTTCGCAACTCAATATGAATAACCAGATAACCATTTTTTAATTTTCAGATTATGAAGAGAATACTCTTAATATGTATATCATGAGAAAAATTTTCTCAATTTTAGGAAGAAGTCCGGCTGGCCCCAAGCCTGGTGTGAAATGAAGAAGTGGCACTCCACATCAATTCATGTTTACTTATCGTCATAGCCAGTCTGTTAGCTTAATTTTTGGTTCTTCCTATTGAATTCCCCAAAAAAGGTACCAACTCTCATTCATTGAAAAGAAATTTTTGCACTTGGGGACGCAGCCATGCACAAAGCCTTTGAGCTCATTAATATCTTTATTTTTGAAAGAAAGTGCAACACCTGCGTGGAGCAATAGGTTGAATAAGGCGAGGGTAAATGAAAACAATGGCGACATTAGTCATCAACAGTTGTCCAACAAAGGAAGTCTCATGCTGGAGCCAACATCTTTGCAAGGGAACCAAATGGCTCCAGCCCGAGACATTTGTTGTTCAACCTGGCAAGTCTCCTTGTCGAAGTATTTCCTCTAGCCTGAGACCTATATCCGTTCCACCACCCTCGACCAACAATACACCTATACATTTGGCAACCCATGGCAAGGTAACAAATTCACATTCAAAGAGAAGGTAGTGTGCACCCTGGAAAGTAGCATGAACAGTATTTTATTTACTTAATGAAATGCAGGTTTGCTATCCAATTACTTTACTTTGATCCCCATTTTATAATTGGACAGCATGGATCCTCATGGAGAATAATAATTCGAAGCTCACACAATTTTGCTCCTTTATGTCCGTTAAATCCGTCCTGGTTGCTATACTATCAGCCCTGTCTGAAATTGCATTGCAGTGTTTTGAGTATGCATCCCACTTAAAGAATAGTTACACTTCTACCTCAGAATGTCTGCTACTGCGTTGCAGCCTCAATTTTATGTCCAGGTGGTGACTGTGATGCCATGTGCATTTTAAATAAGACCAATATGCTATTTGAAGTGCAAATAAATGCAATACCAAATGACCTCAGCTCGGGGGATGACACAATTGGAGGCCAATGTGATAAGGAGGATTTGATTTCTGAAAGCAAGGCACTTAAACGTGAGAAAGCATGACTAATTTCGTCTAAAGATGCTGCTATTAGATATGATCAGGGAAGGTACTTGTTCGTGGCTGCATTTGCAACATGTTACATTGCTGGCTTTATATATTGCACTGGGTACAGTGAAATGTTGCTGCTTGCACAATATTCAACTAAACATTGTAGCCATGCCAAAGTGTCCATGCAGAACACAACTCATCCACTATTATGGTCTACAGTGGAATCTCGATAAACGAAAATCGCTTAAGCGAAACTGCCGCTTAAACAGGACACCATCCTGGTAGTTGGTTGGCTCTCTGGAATGTCTCTCAGAAATAGAACACCTGGTAAATGGAACCAATTTCCCTGACCCCTTGAGGCTCCATTTAAAGAGCGCCCACTGTAAAAATATAGGGGGGATCCTGTTTGGAAGTTTCGCAAATCTAGTCGCAAACAAAACCGCATTTCAGTGGGAGCGAAATGCAAAAGCACCCGTGTACTTAGGCTTAGGTGCATGTTAAAGAACCTCAGGTTGTCTAAATTAATCTGGGGTTACTCGCTATGGCATGTCTCATAATCAGAAGGTGGGTTCTGGTTCGTAAAATACGATAATTTTTAATAGCTTGCTCTGAAATGCAGCCCAATAACTACACTAAATTATGTAGCTTGTTTGTGTGATGAGTCCCAATTTCTTAATTTAGTACTTTGACATTTATCATATTTGTGTGCTAGTCCATGCAAAATGCCGCTGATCGGCCTCATTATACAAGCGACTGTTAATTTGGAATGGCTTATTCAAGCAACTTAAACTTACAGCACAAACATCTAAGACGGACCACAAAAGGAAGATACGACACACACTGGCGCTAACTTCTTTATTTCTTCGTTGTCGATGCAATATAAACCCTAGGCCACACAACCGCGCAGGCACTCAGATTACATTACAGAGATCTGCCAAATTATCACGTACGCAAACGTAGGAAGTCAAATTCAGATGGGTGCAGGGACAAAGATATCTCACTGATGCAATTATCGCCTTGCCTTTTTATGTGGTAGGCCTCTAAGGCAAGCCACGCATGCTCATTCTTGCTTTTGCCAAGAATTGACGTCCCATCAAGTTGTGCCTCACAATTGTGCAAGAGTTTATATGCGCACCAAGGGGCGCTCCTCTATCTACATTTCTGTTTACTTTTGCTCATGTTCCTCGAGTCGTTCATTGACGCAATGCCCTATCTAGCCAAGCTATGTCTTACCACATGAGAGTGGAATGGTATAAACTGTGCCGACAGCGCGCGACACGTATAAAGCAACATGCCGAATTTGGCATCCTCCTCTGCTCTCTCTGCAGATGTGGAAGCATAGCTTTAAAAGCTTGTTTGGCGCAGAAAATGCCAAAGGAACACTCTGCCTGCAAGCAACTTTCTTGAGTTGATAGATGACCTTATGTGTTTAAGGGACCACGCAGGGAACATGCGCAAAAAGTAAACAAAAATGTAGATAGAGGAGTGCACCTTGTTGCGCATATAAACCCTTGCAACAGTTGTGAGACACGACTTGATGGCACGTTGATTCTTGGCAAAAGCAAGAATGAGCATGTGCGGCTTGCCTTAGAAGCCTACCACATAAAAAGTCAAGGTGATAATTGCATCAATGACATATCTTTGTCCCTGCACCCATCTGAATTTGACTTGCTACGTTTGCATATGTGATAATTTGGTAGATCTCTGTAATGTAATCTGGGCGCCTGTGCAGTTGTGTGGCCTAGGGTTTATATGTGCATAGACGATGAAGAAATAAAGAAGCCAGTTAGCGCCAGTGTGTGTCGTATCTGGCTTTTGTAGTCTGTCTTAGGTGTTTGCGCTGTAAGTTTAAGTTCAGAATTATGTTGTTGAATTATGAAGTATTACTGTTAGTCAAGCAAGCTCAATATGTAGTCTGTGCAAAAGTGTGGAGTGTCAGTACAAAGTAACAATTCAAACACATGGCTCTGTAGTTACAGTTCAGTATGAAACGAGGTAAGATTTCTTAGCATTTTTTTCATTTACTAATTTCATTGTGTTAGGACATGTAGAATACTAGTAACTGGCATGCTTACAATGTACATTGTTCTTTTTTAAAATCCAGAAAATTGTTTTACTGGGGCAGAAATTTGCTTTCTTTTGGGCCCGGAAGTAAACATACTATGTTTCTTACATTTGATGTCTAATAAATTTTCTTCACTGTCAGTGTGTGTCTCGTGCATTTTTCCTTTCAGTAAGTAGCACCTGCTCTCGAAGGCGTTTGCTGGCCTCGGAGGCACTGCCGATAAGCTAGGACGACTGTATAAAAGCTTTGCAAGGAGGGGGCCTGTGATCAGCGAAAGGAAAGAAATGAAGACGTGCGGTGACGGGTTCATTCGCCATTGGACCACGTGTGCGCGTGACTTGGTCGATTCAGCGGTGGCCCTGTGCCGTCAATTGGACCACGTGTGGCGAGCCCGTGGCGAAATGCTTCGTGGCGGTACGCCGCGCCTATGCAGCAGCAGACGGAATACCGCAGGCCAAAGTGTCGGACGCCGGCGTTCGCTCCGAGCAGGTGCGACGCCTGCTCGGGTGGCAGCTCACGGACGGCCGAGTTCCCTTGAGCCTTGATCGCCAGCGTTCGACATTTCGGCCTGCGGTGTTCCGTCTGGTGCTGCGTAAGCGCGCGACCCGCGCCACCAAGCATTTCGCTACGTGCTTGCCGCACCTAAACTAAAATGCCTTTAATTCCTTCACAAAACTCCCATTGTACCTCCCAGTCAAATGGGGGTGAAGTGAGCGTATTACGGTACCCCCGTTGTGTGCCCAAATAATGCCCATCAATGGGAGTTTTATCGTACGCCCTTTCAGTGGGAGCAAAAAGATGTACAAAAGGGCATGCGCTAGAGGACAAGCAAAAAATGCCCATCTGGGTGTTTTTTTGTTTACAGTGTGCTTTGGCATCGCCTGTTTCGGGCCCAATAACTGGAACGAGATCCCTGCTTTGGCCTCGCCTGTTTCGGGCACAATGACTGGAATGCGAGGAGGATCCCTAGGCGGTCGCATCGCCGCAGACGCGCCTGGAAACACCTGGCGATGAGTGTTGCGGCGACGACGATCGGGCCAAAATGTCTGCCGCCCCGCCGCAGTCGCGCCGGCAAAACCACGTGTCGCAGGCGAAACGCAACACCGGGGGAGTCTGTACAAGAGTAAGTTGCTGCACTACGTGCTCTCGCCGTAGCATGTTCGTATGTGTCTCTGGAAGACTCGCTTCGTGACCAGTTCGTGGAAGGGGTCGCGTCCCAGCACCTTCGCGAACGCCTTCTTGAGGGCTCGACCCTCTCGTTCCCCCGAGCAGTCGCATTAGCTTCACAAGTCGAACAGGCCAATGAGGACTGAAGTAACCACGTACTCCCAAGAAGATCAACCGAGCAAAGAACGTTTATTACGGGTATCGCGTGCAATATATAGCACACAGCAAGAAAGAGGGGAAGGGACAAATAGAGAGTAAGGGAAGGAAGTGATTACAGCAGGTGCGCCCTGCTTCATAGGCACGTGCGGTGCCATGACGATACAACAGTCTCCTCTTAGGGAGAGAACCTGTCAGGGAGACGTCTCGAACGGGTTGACCTTCGTAGTTCCAGGGTTGTGGTCTCATCCGTCGTATTCGCACTGGCGGTCTTGTCGACGGCTCTGTCGCCTCTGGCTGAGAGACGCGGCTGCACTTGCTCGGAGGCCTGCACCACCACATGCTGTTGCACTTGGTCCAAGTGTCGTCGCATTAGTTCACCCTCCGGTCCCTCGGCAGTCACCATACGAGACCCCTCTGTGGTTTGGACACGTGCTTGAGTCCATGGGTCTCTGAGGCAACCGTAGTTTCGCACCCTAATTGGTTTATTCTTCTGCAAGAAATCATGGGCAAAAGGGTAACTGTAACGCGATGTTTCTGACGGCAACAAGTTATCTAAATCTAATCGGGAGCGTAGCTCACGCCCTATCAGCAGCATAGCCGGCGTTTTTCCGCCCGACAGCGACATTCGTCGGTAGTTGTGCAAGATCCTGGCCAGCCGCGTTTGCATTGATCCTTCCCTGTTTTTCTGCAGGCTTTGTTTTATGGTACGCACCGCTCGTTCCGATTGAGGGTGATATGGTGCAGTGCGCATGTGCTTTATTCCATTCACCGTAGTGAAAGTCTGGAATTCCCGGCTTCAAAAACTGCGGCCCATTATCTGTGACGATCGTGCGCGGCAACCCAAAAGTGCTAAAGAGGGTGCGCAGGGTATCTACGGCCGTCCCAGTTGCGCAAGTTCGCAAGGCACACCTTCCATCCACTTACTGTGGGAATCGACCACAATTAATAGCATGTAGCCATCCACCGGACCCGCAACATCAATGTGCAGACGAGACCACGGCTGCCTGGTTTCCGGCCACGGGACTGGTACCTGGCGTGGAGGCATCGGTGCAGCTTGAACACACAAGTGGCACGTCTTACCGAGGTGCTCAATCTGTTTATCAATGCCAGGATACCAAAGCAGCGAGCGAGCTAGTCTCTTCATCACGGTGATTCCTTGATGTGTCTCATGAATCAGCTGCAACACTGCGTTCCTAGCTGCTTTAGGCACGACGACTTGGTGGCCCCAAAACACCAGGCCTTCTCTCAGTTAGCTCGTCCCTCCGGACTAGGTACGGCTTCAGAGTGACTTGCTTCGCGTTTAAATGCCGAGGCCAGCCTTCCTGCACCCACTTCCGCACCACAAGTAACTCCTCATCTTCGGCCGTATAGCGGGCCAGTTGTTTGGCTGACGACACTACTGTCCAAACAGGCGGTGAGAGGTACGTACTCAGTCATCAGCGCCGTCCTCGTCTCCGGACACTTCCTCGGAAGGAGCTGCCCGTGGCAGGCGGCTGAGTGCATCAGCCGGAACATTCGCCTTGCCTTCCTTGAACTTGATGTAGGAGTAGGTGCTCAACTGGAGGGCCCACCGTTGTATGCGGGCGGCCGCCATGGCTCGAACCGGCTTATCTGGATTGAAAATACTGACTAATGGCTTGTGATCAGTCAGAAGTGTGAATTCCCTACCGAACAAATATGCCCGGAATTCCGCCACTCCAAACACTAATGCCGGGGCTTCCTTTTCAAGCTGCAAATTCTTCCGCTCTGCGTCTGTGAGTATGCGGGAGCGGAAGCCAATGGGTTGCCTCATCCCCTCAGCTGTGCCGTGAGAAAGGACGGCTCGAATGCCGACTGATGAAGCGTCACATTCTAGTACCAACGGTTTGTCCGGGCCGTAATGGGCAAGAAATTCTGCTTTACTTATCAGTGCTTTGACCTCTTGGAACGCCTGCTGCTGGGCAATACCCCACTTCCACTCCGTCCTGGCGCGCAATAGTTCGTACAGAGGTGCCAGGATCGTGGCTGCCTGCGGTAGAAACTTTCGGTAATAGATGACCAGACCCAAAAATGACCTTAACTCGGGCACTCCCGTGGGTGTGCCGACCTCCAGAATAGCCTCAAGATTTTCCCTTTTGGCATGCACGCCCTTATCGTTGATTTTGTAACCCAAAAAATCTACTTCACTCTCACGAAATCTTGACTTCTCCCGATTCAGCCGCACCCCGAACTCGCGGAACCTTCCCAGAACTCGGCGTAAAGTGGCGGCGTCATTCCGCTTTTCTGCAATGATTACGTCGTCCAAATAGACCTGTACTCCGGGCAGTCCTTGCAAAATTGTTTCCATGCGTTGCTGAAATAGCGCTGGCGCAGAGGCTACTCCGAACGGAAGGCGTGTGAAGGAAAAAAGGCCCTTCTGTGTATTCACCGTCGTGAGCAGTTGCGATTCTTCGTCTAACGCAATTTGATTGTAGGCGTCCCGGAGATCGATAGTCGTAAAAACTTCACCGCCATCTAACGTCGCCATGATGTCCTCTATGCACGGGAGAGGATACTGGATCGTATGGCAGGATGGGTTAACAGTAGTTTCGAAATCGCCGCATAAACGAATGTTCCCGTTACGCTTTACCGCCGCCACCACGGGTGCCGCCCACTCCGAGTGTGCGACCGGGGCAAGAATTCCATTTTCAACTAACCGATCAATTTCGACCTCCACTTTTGAGCGCAACGCGTACGGCACCGGCCGCGCCTTACAGAACCGAGGAACAGCATCATCCCGCAATGGCAAACAGGCAGATGGTCCCTTTATGAGCCCTAACTCGGGTCGAAACACGTCGGAAAATTCTTCTAACCAGACTTGAACGCCATTTCCAACTTCACGAATGGCTGCACTCTCACCTTCCTGCGTTGCGCTGAGCACCGGCTCCCCAAGAAGGTCCAGCGATGTCATGACGTCCCGGCCACACAGGTTCGGCCCGGAACAACTCAGCACCGCTAATGTGGCTTTCGTAGTCTTCGAACCCAAGGAAACGTCGAGCTGTAACTGGCCACGCACCGGCAGTGGTCCAAGGAAGCATGACAACTTGAGCGGCGATTCTTGCAGTTTCGGCCAGGCATCTTGATGCTGTACCTAGGTGGGCCAAGTGATGATTGAAACCGGGGACGTGTCCAGCTGCCACGTGTCCAGCTGCATCTTGATCGCTATTCCATGCCAAAGTAGAGTGCACATTATTGCCTTTACGGTGTGAATGTTTCCAACGAAATTATCTGCCATTTCAACGAGGAACGGAGCTTCTGATCCCCGATCGTTGCAGTTTCCTGCACGGCATTAATTTGCTGGTGTGGCCACGTTAACGGTTCCCTCGTTCTGCTGTCTGCTTGTCCGGAACACATCTTGCGAACGTGACCGCGCTCCTGGCACCGGTAGCACTTCGCCAAGTGGAACCGGCAGGTTCTGGGGTCGTGCCCTGTTTTTCCACACCTGAAGCATGGTGGCCGACTTTCACGTCGTGCATACATGTTTCTTAACATGTGTACGCCTTCGTCCTCAGGCGCAATCTTCAACGTCTTCACGTTTTCTTCCGCCATTTCCACTGCTAAGGCGATTTCCTCTGCTTCGCTTCTTGTTAAGGGTGCCTTCGAAAGCAGTTGAAGACGTACCGAGTTGTCTTGCAAGCAACAAACTATACGGTCCCGGAGCATCCTGTCAAGTGAAGTGCCGAAGTTGCAGGTATCCGCCAATTGCCGAATGGCTACAAGGAAATCTGAGTGGCTCTCCTGGCATCTGGTTGCGTGAGAAAAATTTGTAGGATTGGGCTATTTCATTCGGGCTGGGCGAAAAATGCTTCTGCAGTACGTCGAGGGCTTCATTGTACGACAGCTCGCTCACCTTTGTTGGCGCGCAGCGTCCACTAACGACGGCCACCGTGTGAGTGCCCAGCCCTGCTACGAGCAATGCTCGCTTCTTTTCTTCCGTGATGCCGTTGCCTTCGAAGAAAGCTTCTAGCCGCACTAGATATGCCGGCCAGTGGTCCGTAGCTTCCTCGAACTGCGGTGGGCTTGCGTATCCGGCCATGGCTACCGGGGTGTTGCTGGTGGGGCGGCAGGCTTAACCCATCCTCGTCGCCACTGAAGTAACCACGTACTCCCAAGAAGATCAACCGAGCAAAGAACGTTTATTACGGGTATCGCGTGCAATATATAGCACACAGCAAGAAAGAGGCGAAGGGACAAATAGAGAGTAAGGGAAGAAAGTGATTACAGCAGGTGTGCCCAGCTTCATAGGCACGTGCGGTGCCATGACGATACAACAGGGACATTCGAGAATTTGCTTCCGGAAACGTGCAGCGCCCATCAGGGCACTCTCCCTTGGAGCTGTACGACCACAGAGGCACTGGAACCCGCCACCCTCCTTCGCGTAACGACGCGCCCCTGCGTGCACCTCGTACTGCAGCACGACAGCCGCAAACTTGCCTCGTATCTGCGCCCATACAACTAATCGTCTCACTGCTATCGCTCTGGTTCGCGCCAGCACCGTGCCGCATCACCCCGCTGCCCAGCCCAAGGTCAACGTTGCTATCACTGTTGTCTCGTTGGTCACTTCAGCGCGGTACGCAACAAGAAGTGACGGGCCGTCGCGGTTCGTGAGCTTAGCGACCAGACATTGCCCGGCAATGAAACTGACAATGAAGCTGTGAGCATTCTATGTGTGACGGCGTCGCAGGCGCGCCGGGATTCTAGTCGCCGTAGCAGTTGGTCACGCGACCTTAACATTCCTTGTAAACTCGGGATTTCAGTCTCCTTTTTAGCGAGTGATCTTGATAAACATTTTGCCGGACAGCTGCTGTCCGCGTCCCGTGTGAAGCCGTTAGATTATCCAAAAAAGCCTGTTCCAGTGTGAGGATGCTTTCTTTCGAAAGTCGCATACAAGGAACGCAAGACGTCCATTCTGTTTTACGTTGTCTCGCAAGGCACATAGCTTCTGGATGTCGACGCCATTACGGCTCTTAACTTCCAGATTGATGGCTCGTCCCTCCGCTGCCCATGGGATCTACGTCAACTAACAGTGCTACCAACGTACAAGTTCCAGTTCAGGAACCAGTTTCACCTGCACGTCTTCCAGCACAGTTGCGCAATGAATTTCCATGTCTTTTCGACTCCACCCTCGGCCTAGCCAGTGGGTTTGTCCACCGTGTCAAAGTACGGCTCTCGATTCCGCCCGCTGTACCAAAATGTCGCCGCCTTCCTCTTTCACTCCGAGCTCCGGTATCTGAGGAACTTCGTCGGCTAGAGCAGCTGGGTGGGATAGAGCGCCTTAACGCTTCAGAATGGGTGTCTCCGATTGTTGTTCTTCAAAAGGATAAGGGCATTCGTGTCTGTGTCGACTTAGGAGAGCCTAATAAAGCTGTCGTGACGGATAGCTTCCTTCTTCCACACACCGAAGAACTTCTCCACAGTCGCGATGGGGCAACGTATTTTTCCAATCTAGACCTCGCATCGGCCTACTACAAGGTTTTGCTCGATCCTGAAAGTTGTGACTTGACCGCTTTCATAACTCACGATGGCCTCTTCTGCTTCAAACGCGTGTGCTTCGGGTTGGCATCCGCCCCCGCTGCATTTCAACAAATGTCGAAAATCCTTCAAGGATATTCTGGTGTTTTGTTCTATATCGACGACATCATTGTTTTCGGGAAGAGCGAACAGGAACACTTGGCCAACCTGACCGCTGTACTGCGGGGCATTAAGGAAGCAGGGCTCAAGTTGAATGACAAGTGCGCATTTGGCGTACAGGGACTTTCCTTCTTGGGACACAGGATCACACCGCAAGGCATCTCTCCTTTCCCGGAGAGAATTGCTTCCATTATGAATACTCCAGCGCCCGCTGATAGTACTAGTCTACATGCGCTCTTTCCTCGTACTGATTCAGTATTATGCCGCGTTCGTTTCCAGGCTTGCTGACGTGGTAGAACCAATGCGAGCTCTTATCCGGAAGAACCAGCCATTAATATGGAATGATGCTGTAGACGCCAGTTTTGCCCAGGTGAGGTTTCCGCTCTTCCAGCAAAGTTCAAGCACGTGCTTGATGCGTCCCTTCCGGTTGTAGTGTCCACTGACGCCAGTGGCGTAGCCAGAAATTTCGTTCGGGGGGGGGGGGGGGAGGGGAGCTCAAGTTGCAACTCGGCCTCCTCCTTAAAAGGAAGCTTTAGCTGAGGTGCTCCAATCTAAATACATGTAGCCTCCTCCTTAAAAGGAAGCTTTAGCTGAGGTACTCCAATCTAAATACATGTAGAAGGAGAATTCGTATTTCTCGGCAACCACTTCACCAAATTTGACGAGGTTTGTAGCATTTTTTAAAAAAACTGATATTCTAGTGACTGTTTATTTCAAATTTTTCATTTAGGTTGTCAATCCGATATTGAAAATTGGCAAAAATCGCAATTTCAGAAAACGAAACTATCAAGTTTAAAACTCTGTAACTCAACAATGAAAAACGATATCACAATTCCGTGAATTGCATCTAACAGTACATCTACAGCGGACAAAATTGATGTGTTACACATGAATGGTAAAAAATTTAGTATGTAAATACGGCTTTTGCAGAACCCTTGTACAGAACGTACCCAATTGACGTAAGATACAATTTGACACACCAAATTTGTCCGCTTTGATTGTTATAGTAGATGCCGTTTACACAACGGCGATAACTTTTCTTGATGCAGAGCTATTAGTTTGTAAACGTCGTTCTTTTCTTTTTTGAACTTTCGATTTTTTCAAAATATTTTAAACAAAATTCAGACCCTAAATCGAAATTCCGCTTTCAACAGACACTAGAATTCAATTTTCCCTCTCAAATGCAACAAATTTCATTAAAAGCGATTTAGGGGTTACCTTAGAAAAACGTTTCCGCGTTTTACATGTACTTAAATAGGCCGCGTTGGAGCTGGGCCCGAGCTAAAGCTTCCTCTTAAACAATTTGTCGAGCGATCAAATACATGAATAATAACTACATTGCCATTGCCAAAGATGCTGCAAACGAATTATTGAACGCTACGCACTGTCAAAGCAAGTCAATTATTTACTTTTTAATAAAAGAATATACTCGTATGTGCCAAAAGTTGCGCCCAAAATAACTGATATCAATGCTTCCATGTTGTTTGTCGATTTATAAGTAAAGAAAACATCACATGAACTTTAGAACTACATCAGTTCGAAACCTGCAAATCAGTGCATGCCGCTGATATGAAAAGTGTAAAGGCCATGAAATGAACAAGTTGAGGACAAACGTGTTAATGAAACTCTGCCGTTCAAGAGCTCTGTTTACATTTTTGTACACATACAACGACCAGTGAAAAATCTCAATGACGCTGTCATTTGTTCCAATGTATTATGCAGGAGCAGCTGTCATCAGTCGTGTATCGTGAGCAATTGCACCGAAATTATAGTCGTAACAGAGAGCACGTATAAAAAGCAGGAGTTCTGCAAAATATACAAGGGCGATTTAAATGAAAGTGAGCCAGTGCGAATATATGACAAACGGGGTGCTTTATTTAAGAGTAGTCTCATGAGCATTTAGAAAGTTGTCCCATTGACTAACGAGTCGCGTGATTCCCGTCTTGGGACTCCTTGAGCTGCTGCTTCAAAAAGTCTGCAACCGACTCTTTCACGTCATCGTCCGGCACAAATCTGGTTCGCTTGAGTTGTTTTTTCAGTTGCTCCAAAATGTGAAGGTCGCAAGGCGACAGGTCTAAGCTGCATGGCGAATATTGCAGTGTTTCCCACTTGAACTTTGTATTTTTATGCTACCCACATTAGCGACGTAGGGACGGGCATTGTCGTGGAACAAAATGACCTCATTCGTCAATTTTCCACGTCGTTTGTTCTTCATTGCGACACGCAGCCGATCTGGCGTTTCACGATATCAGAAACAATTGATAGTCTCTGAAGCTTTAGCAAATTGTATCAGTTGTGGCCCCTGACGATCAAAAATATGTCAGCACCTTTATGGCGGAAACTAAGGCCTTTGCTTTTTTGGGGGTGGTGAATACGAATGTTTCCACTGTAAGCTTTGCCGTCGCGCATCATGCTCGTAGTAGTGGCACCATGGCTCGTCCCCGATCACTATTGCAGACAAGAAGTCGTCACCCTGACTGTGATACCGGATCAGATGAGTCAAGACAGCGCCAAACCTCTCCGTCCTCTGGCGGTGGTTCAAAATCTTGGGCATCCATTGCGCACACAAGAGCCGATAACCAAGATGTTCATGAATTATAGCGTGAACCGAACCGTGACTGATGATGACACGCTCTGACAGTTCATCGATGTTTATCCTCCGTTCTTGTCTTATCAGCTCATCAACCTTTGCAATTTTTGCGGGGGTGATTGCATGGTGGCTTTGGCCCGGCCTTGGATCGCCTTTGCAACTTCCACGTCCTTCTTTGAACCGCTTGTTCCAACGCTTCACAGTGGCCAATGAAATCCAATGTTCAACGTACACGGCAGCCATACGGCCACAAATTTCTGTTTAGGAAACACCTTCAGCTGTCGAAACCTCACGGCACCACGCTGCTCAAGTTACGGAGCGTCCATTACATCACGCAACCGTGTTCAACCCAGTGTATGAGGGCATTAAAGAACATTTATCCTCACACCTGCTTGTCACTTTTATAAATAAGAGATGCCTCTGTGCCACGTGCATGCCTCGCAGATAATGAACCGAACCATTATTGCGCAGGGTGGGTTGGCTCAGTTTAATTTGACTCGCCCTCGTACATCAAAAATGCGAAGATCCAATGGAATATACAAATTCGGAGATACAGCTTGATATAAGGCAGAAAAGTGTCACCGGAAACAAAGTTCACTGCACCTATACACAAAACCTCGCCACAAGATATTGAAATATACGTATAAGTCTCCAATAAATCTACATATCTAAGGAAAAAAAAAATCACTTTACAGAATGCGTCAAACAAGGCAAACAAACATGTTGCTTAATCGCAGATTCACAGACCCCTGGATCCCGCCCCCATTCCATCCTCGATGTATCGCGCTCGACGGAAGGCGGCATGCTTCCTTCTCGCTTTTTTACTTTGCACACACAAGACTGAGCCGCCATCGTTGGTTCTCCCACGCCGCCCCCCTTCCTACGCTTTCACTCGCACATACAGCATGCGGCGCGTGGTCACGATGTTATCGCCCTCGGACTTCAACGGGACATGAAGACCACGGCGACGGCAGGAATGCGCCTGGAGTTCGATATAATTTCTATCGCAATAATATAGTAAGAGTATCCGGTAACTGAAGCGTCCCGTGGCCCATTACTTCCTGCAAAAAAAGTAACAAAGTCGATCTTTCACCATGCGCCGCGACCATGTCTTTCTGTCTTTTGTGGGGCGGCAACACGGAACTGAAAAAAAAAAAAGAAACGCGAAGGAAAGCATGTTGGCCACAATCGAATGCCTACTTTGGGCACCTAGTTTGGCTACCGAAGGAATATCGAAAAAAACGTGAAACGCTTGGTCCACCGACAACCATTCGCATATTGCTCTGTATCCTACACCGGCGAGACAAGATTTTCCAGAGAGATTGCGCTCAAGCGAACGCGGTGCAATCCGTCGAGTCCCCACAGCGATGGCGGCGAGCGACCATTGTTTCTTTTTCTGATCTGCTAGATAGAAAGCGTCCAAAACTCTGCCAGGCGAAAATCTACTCGGCCAGAGAAAACCGAACGCGCACCGAAGTGCGCCGCGCTGGGGTCGGGGCAACACCAGAAAAACGCATGCGCTCTGGCTGGCTCTGGCAGCCCGCGGGTGGGGTAGCGAGAACAAAAAAAATTGAAGAGGCTCAGTGTGTCCTCGCGAATAAAAGTTGTGGTCTCCGCCTATATAGCGGTGCTCCGCCGGGAGTCACCTAGACCAACCACCGCGCGGGTCCGAGGATCCGAGCCCTTCAGGGGGACGATCAGCTCAGCCGCGTGTGTTTCGTGTACCCGAAGCGGACGCTCGTTCGGTCTCCTCTGGGAGCGAAACAGAGCGCCGCAAGGAGAAGGCCCGGAGTACAAGGAAGGCGTTTAATATACGACCACCTTGGCGTTCAGGATATCTGCTACACCCGTATCGGCGCGGGGCTCGTGAGCCGACGCTCCCGCAAGTCAAGGGGTGACACTCAGTATCTCAAAAACGCGGTAGCACGCCGCTATACGGGAGGACGGCTCCCAACGACCGTGCTACCAGGGCAACGTTCTTTCAGCTCGGGGTAGCCTCCGAGGGCGACTCGGCGCAGTACGACCGCGCACGTCAAGTGAGCCGCGTCTCTTTGGCGTAGCCTTCAGAACAGGAGCAGCGAATAGGTACGCAACCGCCTCGGGTCGAGGACCTTCGGCGAGACCGGCCAACCAAAGGGATGACCGGGAGAATCGGAAGTCAGTACGCACCGTTTCGCTGTCCGAGAGCTTCTCCCCGCGTTGCCGCTCCTCTGTCGACTTGAGTCGCCAGGCGAGAGGGAACGCGGGTTCCCACCCAAACAGACCAATCGGGTGAGCCCCTGGACCGTTCGGGAGCGGACGGCAGCAAGTGTTTTACGGTCCCGCTGCCGTTCGGCGCCCTCGGAGGAATGAGAGAGAGGGAAAGCGGTGGACCGCGCGCGCGAAGTTCGAAAGCGACCTCGCCGCGCTCGGGTCCTATGCCCAAAATGTGCTGCGCTATGGCGCTGCAACGAAATGGGCTACGCAGTCCCCACAAAGTCAAAATAGAAACAATAAATAAGAACGTAGTTACATTTGCTGGCTTTACTGTCTTGACATAAATTCTTTCGTGTAAGCGAAAAAAAAATGTTGATATTTTTTTTGTGACATGACGGCACAAATGAACCGCCACAACGCTTCGTCTCATAGGACCTCGCTGTGTGCTTTGTCAACTTGTCTGACAGTATGTTGATTTGGCTTGCCTCGTTGTATGTTTCGATGTACGACGTTAGAAAAATCAATGCACCTTTGGCATAAAATGTTTATAACTTATTAAACTCACAAAGTTCCGCAATTGAAGATCTAAAAATGCCAATGCAGCTTTCACATCAAAAGTTTATAAGAACTTTAAACCCATTAAGTTTCGGAGTTGACATCCATGCACTCCGCAGATTCCGCGGCCTCCGCGAGATGCCGTGGCGAGCCCGTTCGCCATCAACACGCCCTTGAAATTTTGTGCTCGGAACAGTCTGCTTGCGTTATGTGACTCCCGGTGCATGGGCGTTTCCGCGAAATCGAGCCCAAGTTCGCATTATTCGCGGTGAAAATTTTTTTTCGAGCGTCAAAAATACATTCTAGAGAAAATCGAGAGTGACTTCCGGCGCCGGGGGTTGCTTTGGTCGGCGGTGCATGGACAGCACGAAAAAATTTCGGGGGGGCCTGAAGCCACATAAGCCCCCCCCCCCCTCCCCTGGCTACGCCCCTGACTGACGCGTCCGACTGCGGACTGGGTGATGTTCTCGAGCAGGTGGATGGCTACAGGCTGCTAAATGTTGCCTTTGCTTCCCGCACACTTTCACCTGCAGAGAAGAAATACGGAGTTGGAGAGCGTGATGTGCTGGCATGTGTTTGGGCCTGTAAGCATTGGCATGCATACTTTTGGGGACGGCATTTTACGTTGCGCACGGACCACCAAGCTTTGGTCTCGCTGCTCCCTTCTCAAGGCACTGGGCGCCGCCCCCGTCGCATTGCACGCTGGTCGGAACGGCTGCTTCGCTACAATTATAAAGTATCGGAAGGGGTCTAAAAATCAGGTGGCCGATGCCCTTTCCCACCTTCCAGTTCCGTCTCCGCAGGAAAATCTCATTTGATGAGGTTGTGTCCTTTGTTGAGTTACCGTGTCTCACCAAAGATCAGTTTCAACAGGCCCTTCGTCAAGACTTCATGTTAGAACAAGTCAAGATCTATGTCGCCACATCTTGGCCAGCACATAAGACGCTCTCGGGCGAACTTCAGCCCTTCTTCTTGGTACGTGAAGAATTGTCACTCGTCGACAATCTGCTCCTGCGCGGCGAACGAATCGTCGTTCCCTTAAGTCTCTCACGCCGCAGGTAACCGCTGCTGCCCATGAAGCTCACCCTGGTATAGTTCGAACAAAAGCTCGACTACGAGAACGGTTCTGGTGGCCAGGCGTGGACAGTCAAGTGGAGCTTTCCATCCAGAACTGCAGCATATGCCAGACGGCTGACAAAAGTACCCAGATTGCTGCTACCCCCTAGCAGCCAGTACACCTGCCAGAGCGTCCTGGCACAGGCTATAGAGAGCCCCCCATGACTGCAGATACGCCATTACGCTCATCGACTGTTTTTCCAAATGGCCAGATGTTAAATTCTGCAGTGAAGTTTCATCCCGCACCGTCATAAACATTTTGCTTCACGTGTTCTCCTGTGAAGGCTATCCGGACGTAGTTGTCTGCGACAATAGGCCCCAGTTCTTATTTATGGAGTTCATTGAGTTCCTCAAAGATCGCGCCATCCGCCTTGTACACTCTCCCGTTTACTACCCCTAAGCGAACGGACTTGTCGAGCGGTTTAACCGGGTCTTCAAGAATTTTGTGCAGGTCGCCATGCTGGAACAGCGTCCGCTTCGCCAAGCAGTAACCGAATATTTGGGCATATATCGCTGCACGCCACATGCCGCTACCGGAGTTGCACCGTCTGTTCTCCTACACGGACGGTGACCGAGAACACGCTTTGACGTTGTGGGTCACCCGTCACCAGCTTTCTTCAGCAATCATGTTTCCGAACTTCATCGTCTGCGCCAACGAGTTAAGAGCAAGCAAAACAAAGAGTACACAGACCATCGCAGGGCCGCGAAGAAGACAAGTGTCTGTTGGTGATTACGTAAGAATTAAAAAAAAAACTGGAATATCGGTTAAGGGAGACCTCTCGTTTAGCCACCCGAGGAACGTAATCCGTCGGCAAGGTCCATCAACGTTTCGGCATGATGATGGACGAACCTGGAACGCGTCGCAGCTATCCAGGGTACCCGCAGCTTCAGCCACATGGAATCTGCAGCATAATGCTGTTTCCGAACCCGTGACTCCGTCGTTGGCACCTCAGCAACACAACGATTACGCCTCAACAGCTTGACCAGAAGCCTCACCAGCTACGCCCACGCTACAAGCTTCAGCGCCAGCTGTGTCGGATGACCGTGTGCTTCAACGTCGGGTCCAATCACCGAGGAACAGAAGGCCTCCAGATCGATACCGGGACCACATGTAGCTTGTGTGCTACGTGCAGACGGGTGCAGAGCCAGAGAACTTGAGTGCTGCATGAACTGTGTGCAGACGGTTGCGTGTCTCTGCGAGCGTTCTTTTTTTTTTTGCATTGCCTGTCCTGGGCCGTGCTGTATAGTTATTCCATACAGCATTATAGTGATGAACACGTGACATGTATGGTTGAAGATATTTGTAATTTTTTGTAAATACTGTATAGCAATACTAATATACTAATTATTAGTTATCGTGTTCTTGCAAGTAAGGAGGGGAATATGTCTATCAGTTTCTGTTTGCCCTTACACGCAGCCAGTGGCGCCAGTGTCGCCACCTGTATATGTACATGCCTCTGAATAAAGAGGGGCTAGTTCCGCTGCGGCCATGACTGTCTTCGTGGTTCCTCTGCGGCTTCCGCCGAAATACAACAGAGACCATAAAACTCTGGTTACACTTGTAGACTCGTGCTATACTCGCGCGCGTACTACAGCATGTGCGCCGCCATGCATGTGGGACGATGCGAGCACCGCTCGTTAGCGTGGGCTTTCTTTACTTCGTAATACGCATAGAATAAAGCAAGTGTCTAATAATATGCTAACTGCAATTTAAAGCAGTAATTATACCGTACTTAGTGACAGTCGACTTAAGCAAATTAATCTCTTTACTACATTTCGAAGTATCAAGATTTCACCGCCAGGCCTCGCCACTTACTGGTTTTTCTGGCTTCTCTGCCAATTTAAAATTATATCTCCTACTTAAATCTTGAACAGCATGCTGGATTCTACCACTATAAATCATGGTCATTTCATTTCCATCAACGTCTCGCACAACACATTCCGACCAGTTGTCAGTCCCTTTAAGCACAGTCCAAAATACAATGAACACTCCAAACTTCAGGTACCAGAAATCATCTGAGGCACTTGCATCACTGCTTCCAAGGTTGGAAGATGGCTTCTTTTTAATAGTTACGGTGTTCGCGATTCCCTGTGCGTCGAATGAACCCCAACGCAAACCGCTATTCTTAGAACGTGCCTGAACCCGAACAAAACCTAAACAAAAAAGAAAATGATAACGGTTACCACCTCGCCACACCGGGGACTCAATAGATAAGCCATTCGTCCAAATAGTCAACACGAACACATGATTTGTTCACGTTGTGAAATCGTACCGACAAGCCCAGCTCTCACTCATAATGAAGCCAGATCCAAATAGCGTCGCGATAAGAATTAGTACGGTCGTGTAATGTATTTTTGACGTCTTCTCTCTTAGCGTCTGCACGTACGTTGTGCGCGATGCTTGGAATGCAAACGGTAGTATAGTGTAGAGTACTTACAGCGGACTGATGACTTCCTGCTGGTTCCGGTGGCGGTGTTTTCGCTTGTTGGTGCGCAAGCCTCGGAGGTCTCTCCTAGCTCGGCGCCTGGCTTCGCGTCCTGCGTTGCGAATAAGCTCGCTGCCGGTTTTCCGCTGCACGCGACGGGCTCCCACGTGCGCCTTTTCTACGCCCCGCGCAGCGACTAAACGGCCGTCCCATTAACGAGGTCGCAGATTGGATTCCCGGCCGCGTCTCGGTGGAGGCCAGAGCAAGGACGCCCGCGTGCTCTTTAGATTTAGCTGCCGACGTGGTTAAAGAACACCACGTGGTAACACTATTCCTGAGATGGAATAGTATTACCGCTGAGAATATTATGAGAAGTCAACACATAGATACGCAATAAAGTGGATGGGGAAACGGCGTCGCGGTATAGCTCAATCGGTGAGCATCGCGCGCGTAGTGCGAAGACGTGGGATCGTTCCCCACCTGCGGCAGGTCGTTTTTTTCATCCACTTTCATTTCCATTAAATTATAATTTCTTCAACTGAATTAATAAGTAAAAGTCATTTCCCCTATGTTGTCCTTGATGTCTTTGTTTGTTGGCTTCTCATGATATGAGCTATATTATATAGCCACACGTGGCAGACGATCCCATATTTACCCGTGCGACGCTCTACCTCAGCGGTCGAATCGAGCTAGTCGGTACGTCTGGGAACACGAAGTGCGCGAAAAAATAAATCATTGCGCGTCTGTGCGTTCCCCTCGGTCCAGCGTTCCGATAGTCCACCATCGAGACACCGTCCGCCTCCTCGGGTATTTGAGCGTGTGTACAGGTTCGCCCTGGGAGCGTCGGGGGGCGCCACCGACAGTTAATTACCGCTGTGCTTTGCCTGGTTTTGTTGTCCGTCGGCTTCGCACAGCTCAAGCTGGGGTGCCGTGCACTTTAACCATCACTGTACCTTGTTCGCGCAGGCAGGCGTTTGCAACCTCTTGACTGGCATGGACAAGGACAGCCTCCGGACCACGCGACGGAAGGCCGAGGAACGCCTGGTCGCCGACGATGAAAAGCGCTCGCCCTCTTGCGGCCGCTGGCGCTCCGTCGACGCCGGAGTTTTCTCTGTGTCTGCAATAACGTGCCGACAAATGCAACGGATTATTTCAAAACGCGACCATTTCCTTTCTTACGACAGCCATGCCCCGCGGTTCTCGCAATTGCTCTTTTCGTTCGAGCGAATAGCTTTCCTCGACCCTTTCGCCGCCCTTTCTCGTGGTGGTCAAAGGGCGCGTGCTCTTCCGCAACCGAGATGCTGGGCGCATTCGTCGGCGCAACTACACGCACGCGGTTTTCGAGCGACGAGCTTGGCCGTCGCGGAGGGCGCATCGCCGGCGTCGCTTGTCGCGACGCCAGTTTCTGCAGAAAACTTCGCTTGTCGCCCGCAACTCTGACTTACCTCGGTTGCCGCGCGATCGCGCAGCAACATGGTAGCAACCAGCACACCTGCTTCGATCTGAAGCCGCTCTTGCTGCTTGCCCTCCGTCGCGATAGCAAGAAATAAGCAGCACGGTAGTCGCACTCCACGCCGACGCTCGGGCCGCTGGAGGCGACGCATGTGATAGAGCGGTTCGCATCCACCGATAGTACGGATAGGCCGGTAGAAGGATGCGTTCTCCAGGCAATGAAACGACAAACACTAGCTAGATATCCTCGCCGCAATAAATATGTGCATTCAGGCCGATTATATTTTTAAACATCGACAGTCATCCGGCTTCTAGACAGTTTTCCTTTTTATGTTACGAATCATATGTCGTCGTCTTCTCAACCTTAGTATTGTTTCTCTGTAATAAGATTTTTATTACGGCATTAGTACAGAGCGAAAAAGAAATTAAGGTCCAAACGGTCTAAATCCAAGAAAACTAAACGAACAAGTGTACAGAGCTACGTAAATAATTTAGCACGATCATTTATTTCTACGAACGAGTTTCGGTTTCGGCAGTAGCACGCGCCGTGAGGCCATAATAGATTACTGAGGCTGTGGCGCACTAGCGCAGCTAGAGAAATATTCCTACAGCATCCATCTCACTACGAACGTCAATGATAATGTTAATGCGATTAGCACTGAAGCCGTGTAGCAGTCCACCGTATTGCCGCCACTAAAACGCGTCACGTATGGGGCGCGTATGCAGCGGGTTCATCCTTCGCGCTTCCCACTGAACACGCTGCGCCATCTAACGGCGCCGCCGAGAAATCTGCGCGTGGAACCATGGCCTCTGAGAGTGCACACGCTGGTAGGTTTCGCCCCGGCAGTCACATTCAGTGAACTCGATCCCAGAATTGTTGACTCGTTTGCTGCACATCCAGTAGCACATATACTCAATGAGCCAAGTTAGCGAGAGGTTGATTGAAGAGCGGCACATGCCCGGTGCATCACGGGGCAGCTCGCTAAAGCGTTGCTGTGAAAGACGAAAAGCGGCGCATGCGCAGTGCGCATGCGCAAGCCTGCTAATGCGTCGGCTTGCTGTTCTCGTCTCAAAAACTCAAGGTGTATTTTTCGTTATTTCAGAGCGGCACATTCCCACTGGCACACAAGCGGTTACCTAAATTGTCGTCAAAGACGTTCATTTAAGAGCGCCACACACTTACTGGTAGCTACCCAGTACTCCAAGTAGCCGTCAAAGCGCTTTTCAAACAGCAGTACCTGCCCAATCCCGCATCTACAGTGACCCACGTCGGTATGAAAAAGGTTCGCTCAAGAGCGACACTTTTCATATTGCCGCGTACTCACTGACCTAACTTGAAGAAAAGAGCGCTACGAAGACGCGGACTAAAAGAAGAACATGTACGACGGACATGTTCTTCTTTTAGTCCGCGTCTTCGTAGCGCTCTTTTCTTCAAGTATCGCCCACATAAAGCTTCAAACTCGCCCACATAAAGCTTCTGCTGCTTCACTGACCTAACTTTGTCCGATAGTT
Organism: Dermacentor variabilis; assembly: GCF_050947875.1. Lineage (NCBI taxonomy): Eukaryota > Metazoa > Arthropoda > Arachnida > Ixodida > Ixodidae > Dermacentor > Dermacentor variabilis. The sequence continues at coordinate 25,009,977 of NC_134576.1, read as the reverse complement.
AGTTTCGAACCCGGTTGCCTCAGCACAGCAGCCCGATGGGCTCCCTATTCGATCACTGACTACCCAGCGACTCAGCTGGACGGGAAAATGGTTAGACACAAACACACACACAAATACATAGGTAGCCTCAGAAAAGTGTGTGAAACACGCAAAGAGTGCTAATGCATTAAAAATTAAAGAACTTGAGAATAAATAGGCGCCAGGACGCATTTTGCATCTCGTAGACCTTGGCCATCATTTCTAATCCTGTAAGTGATCACACAGCAGCGCAACATCATTTTTTGCACGCATCACACAAGCCGCAGCAACCGTAACCGAGCACCTGCTGAAGGCCTCCCCGACGAACGAGAAGGAGAGAGATTCTTGTTTGGGAAGTAGGAACACGCGGGTAAAGTGCAGCGCAGTAACTGTCTCTCAGATGAGGGCACCTCAACCGCGCTGCACAGGGGGGGCTTTAGGGGGGGCACGTTGCAAGCGCCGCGGCGCGGAGAGAGAGCCGGCCACGCCCACCGCTGAGCTTACGCTCTCTGCGCGCGAATGGGACGGCCGGAGCAATAAGCTGCCAGCGCGACTAATCTCGGAGGCCACAGTCAAGATTCGGTCAATATATATGTCGGGGTTTCGATTCCGCCAAGCATCGGAAAAATTTTAAGGGGTTCTTCTTCTTCTTTTTTTTTTTTTTGCCGTTGAAGAGCGACACAGACACACACCCAGTAACCGAAGCAGGCGTCAAAGTGGTTCATTGAAGCGCGGCACATAGACACATAGGCAGTGACTCATATTGGCGTTAAATATTGAAGAGCGACACATACACAATGGCAAATACCCAGTTTCCCAAGTTATCTGGACTGTTCGTTTCGAACCCTGTAACTCAGCACAGCAGCCCGATGCTGTACCCGTTAGTGATCCAAATCCGCTGGAAAATAGAGACCCAGATAGACAGATCGGTAGGCAGGAAATCCCTTTAAAATGCGCGAAGTTCCCAAACAATGCTAACCGCATTAAATGTTACCATGCTTCGCCTTTCAACAGTCAACTTTGGTGTAGTCAACTCTACTGTCGCCTTGGCCACGCCTCAGCTGTCAGGCGTTGGCTGATTGAGCAAAATCAGAAGAGCTGATTTCCTGCTTGAGTACTACGTCACCCGATTTTGCGCAACCAGCCAATCAGCGCGCGCCTGATGGCGGTACTATTGCCGAGGTGACACTGTCGCGGAAAGTGATCGTCGCAGAATACGTCCCCAGAAGGCGAACTTTCCTCACCACGTTCCCCGCTGTGCGTGTCACACTGGGGTGATTCAGCCACAGACGCCAGATGCGCTCTCATCTATAGCGCCCTGCTGCGCCACCAATCACACGTCTCACTCTTAAATTAGGTTTAACAGGTGTTCTTCTTTGTTTCTTATTGCTCGCGTTTCATTATCGCGGCCGCGTCTCGATGGGGGCAAAATGCGAGAACACGTGCGTACTAAGATTTAGGTACGGCGCGCGTCATAATCAGACCGTTGTTTTGGCACGTAAAACCCCATGATTATTTTTTTTTCGCGTTCTATTTCGGCGTGGCACTGCATCAACGCAGCCAATCAATCTAACGCTCAGTGGAAGGCCGGAGCACAACTGCTTTAAACTGCAATCGACGCTCATACCGAGGAGGCCGCCATCGGAACATCATGATTACACTGCTGCCAGATACATTGCGTAGGGCCGTAGGATGCATATGCCGCGTGGGCATATTGACACGTGTACTTGTTTATCTTTATCAGGTGACCGAGTTTTACCGTCTAACAGATGCTATCGCTCAGCGCAGGACGCGCCTGCATGCATCGGAAGTGTCTCGAATGTTATCGATGGTTCTTTCCGCTGTCTGTTGTCACCGAACCTTGTGTAATCTGAGTGCATGTATGCGCGACGCGAATAGAGTAGTACATATTGTTGCAGGAAGAAAGCAGGCCCACGAGTGTAAAATAATGTATATTTACAACTGGCGTACACGGCGTTCAGGCAACTGCCAGACTTCGTCTTCGTCTAGTTCAATTCAACTTCTTCGTTCCCTTCACCGTAACATCACCCTCCCGGTGCAGTAGTTCCGTCCCGGTGCAAGTTATAGAGCCTCACGTAATGGGGGGACATAGGGCTTGAGCCTGGCGACGTGAGCAACATCGCTGGTGACGTTGGGATGCACTGAAGGCTGACCGACTGGGGCGATATCGTATGTCACGTCGGACAGTTGGCGTAAGATCTCGTACGGACCAGAATAACGGGAAAGTAGTTTTTCCGACAAGCCGATGCGACGTGAAGGCGTCCAAAGAAGGACAAGGGAACCAGGTGAAAAATGGTAGTCTCGGTGCCGAAGGTCGTAGCGTCGCTTTTGAGAAGCTTGCGAGACTGTGAGGCGATGACGGGCGACATCTCGGGCCTGGGCGGCTAAGTCAATAGCATCGCGAGCGTAACCAGTGCTGGGTGATTGTACTGCGGAGGGTCAAAGGGCAAGGTGGGGTCGCGGCCAAACAAAAGGTAAAATGGTGAAAATCCGGCAGTGTTGTGACGGGACGAGTTGTATGCGAAAGTGATGTATGGTAAAGCGACGTCCCAGTCACGGTGATCGTCGGAAACGTACGTGGTCAGCATTTCAGTTAGCGCGCGGTTGAGTCGCTCGGTGAGACCGTTCGTTTGAGGGTGGTACGCGGTAGCAATCTGGTGTTCTGTAGAGCAGGAGCGGAGCAGATCATCGACGACCTTCGCTAAAAAGTAGCGGCCGCTATCCGTCAGCAACTGGCGAGGGGCGCCGTGGTGCAGGATGACGTCGTATAGTAATAAGTCGGCGACATCTGTAGCGCAACTGGTTAGTAGCGCTCGTGCGATGGCATATCTCGTGGCATAATCCGCTGCCACAGCAATCCATCTGCTTCCTTTGATAGAAATTGGAAAGGTCCCAAAGAGGTCTAGGCCCACACGGAAGAAAGGCTCTGTAGGGATATCAATTGGTTGAAGCAAACCAGCGGGAGGCATAGCAGGCGTCTTCCGGCGCTGACACAGGTCGCAAGAAGCGACATAACGGCGCACAGAGCGATAAATGCCGGGCCAGAAGAAGCGGCGCCGCAGGCGGTCGTATGTACGAGTGACGCCCAGATGTCCAGCAGTAGGAGCGTCGTGAAGTTGCTGGAGCAGGGCTAGTCGAAGGTGCTTGGGAACGACTAGGAGGAGCTCCGGGCCGTCAGGACGAACGCTACGACGGTATAAAGTTCCATCGCGCAACGTGAACATCCGGAGGGACTGATCATTGGGCGAGCAGCTTAGGCGTTCCATAAGTGTTCGAAGAACAGAATCTTTGCGCTGCTCGTCGCCAATATGGAGGAAGCCGGAGAGGGATAGAACACTGATGTCCGAGTCTGCATCGGTATCGTCCGGTTGATCCACGGGATTGCCGAACAGGCAGTCAGCGTCTTTATGCAGGCGCCCTGACTTATACATAATAGAAGATGTATATTCTTGTAGACGCGATGCCCAGCGTGCAAGTCGTCCAGTTGGGTCCTTCAAAGAGGACAGCCAGCAGAGGGCGTGACGATCGGTTACGACGCAGAAGCTCCGACCGAAAAGGTGCGGCCGGGATTTCGCGACCGCCCATACGAGCGCGAGACATTCTCTCTCAGTAATGGAGTAATTTCGCTTGGGCGTGGAAAGAAGGAGGCTAGCGTAAGCGATGACACGGTCTTGGCCCTGTTGACGTTGAGCGAGGACAGCGCTGACGCCATTACCACTTGCGTCAGTTCGTACTTCAGTGGGCGCAGAAGGGTCAAAGTGTGACCGAATTGGGGAAGTTGTAAGCCGTTCAATCAGGGTAGAAAAGGCTTTCTCCTGCAGTGGTCCCCAAGAGAAAGAGATGTCTTTCTTAAGAAGGTCAGTGAGAGGGTGAGCGATGTCGGCAAAATTTTTCACAAATCGCCGGGAATAAGAGCATAAGCCCACAAAACTACGGACATCGTTTGTTGAACAAGGTACAGGAAAATTTCGCACGGCGTGAACTTTTTGTGGATCAGGTTGGATTCCGGGTGCGTTTACGAGATGGCCGAGCATGTTAATTTCATGGCGACCGAAATGGCACTTGGAGGAGTTTAGCTGAAGGCCAGCCCTGCGAAACACGAAGAGTATGGTTGTGAGGCGCCGCAAGTGGCTCTCAAAGTTCGGCGAAAATACAATAACATCATCGATGTAACAGAGGCATGTAGGACACTTCAAGCAGCGCAAAAGATAGTCCATCATGCGCTCGAATGTAGCTGGCGCATTGCATAATCCAAAGGGCATGGCTTTAAATTGGTGCAGACAGTCCGGTGTGACGTAGGCGGTTTTCTCGTGGTCCATCTCATCGACGCTAATCTGTCAATAGCCGGAGCGGAGGTCAATTGATGAAAAGTATTGGGATCCGTGAAGGCAGTCAAGAGCGTCATCAATGCGCGGCAGGGGATAAACATCCTTCTTTGTTATCCTGTTGAGGTGACGGTAGTCAACGCAGAAGCGCCACGAGTTGTCTTTTTTCTTTACTAAGACAACCGGTGATGCCCACGGGTTACTGGAAAATTCAATGATGTCCTTGTCCATCATCCTGTCTACCTCTTTCTGTATGATGGCCCTTTCTGTTGCAGAGACACGATATGGCCGCCTATGAATGGAGCTGGCGTCACCGGTGTTGATGCGATGCGTGACTACAGATGTCTGGCCAAGTGGACGGTCGTCCAAATCAAAGATGTCCCGAAAAGATGACAGGAGGTGACGAAGAGCTGTTGTTTGCTCGGAAGGAAGGTCAGGGGCGGTCATCTTAGAAACATCGTCCGCAGGCGTCGAGTACGGAGGAGTGGGTGACAAAGGTCCGTTGGTACTGAGGAAGGATTCAGAGGTCAAGGAAGAAATCTCAAGTTCTTCCAAAGGAGTGATATGCGCTATGGCAATACCGTGTGGCAGCACATGCGACGAAAATCAAAAATTGAGGATAGGCACGCGAGCCCAGTTTTCGCGGATCCGAATTAAGGTGCTCGGTAGGGCAATACTGCGCGACAAAACCACGTCAGTAAGCGGCGACACGACGTACTCGCCATCAGGTACGGGAGGACAGGGCGTCAGGAGGACATTTGTAGCCGCCTGTGGAGACAGCCATGCAAACTCAGCAGAACATAAGCGGTGGGAAGCACAAGTTGTTGCGTCAGCAGGAAGCGGCAGATCCAACTGTACAACACCTGCGGAGCAGTCACTTTGGGCAGAGTGTTTCGAAAGGAAGTCGAGGCCGAGAATTAGGCCGTATGGACACTGTTCAAGGACGATAAATAGAACAACGGTATAATGGCCCCCAATGGTCACACGCGCTGTGCGCATTCCAAGGACAGGTGAAGTACTCCCATCGGCGACTCGCACAGTGCACGGTACGGCGGGTGTCAGAACCTTTTTTGAGCCTTCGGCGGAGAGCAGCGCTCATAACTGAAAGCTGCGCTCCTGTATCAACGAGAGATCTGACAGGAACGTCATCAACTTCAATGTCCAGTAGGTTTCCACATGTAGGCAAGGTCAACAGAGGATTTGTGGGCCGGGTCGGAGTTGCAGCTTCACGTCCGGGAGCTGCACCGCCTAGTTTCCCGAAGCGAAGCGACCGGTTGCAGAAGGGGACGAAGAGCGGTGAACGAGAGGCGAACGGGACCTACGACCTTGCGGAGATGGGGAGCGGCTGGATCTTGGTGGAGCACTGTCGGCGTTGATGTTCCTAGTCGGCGTATAGGGCGAGAAAGTACGATTGTCTGGTACTTGGCGGTAGTGAATCGGAGACAACCACCGAGGAGACGTCGACCAGTTGTTGCGGCAATGACGGGCGATGTGTCCAATACCGGAACAATTAAAACACATAGGTTTATCATCCGCTGCGCGCCAGTCAGCTGGGTTGCGACGGAGTGGCGGAAAGCTTTGCGTCTGGGGGCGAGCGGCCGGAGTAATCTGGTAGGTGTTTGTATGGCGGACCGAGCAGAGAGATGGAATGCCCAAGCTTGCTATTTCCTCACGAACGACCGCTTGTATAAGAGAGATAGCGGACACGCTTTCACGACAGTCGGAACGAACTGGAGCCGGAGCCATGGCCTCAAGCTCACGGCGAACGATGCGCGTGATATCTTCCGGTCCTGTGGGCTGAACGAACCGCGGAGGGTCTTCGCAAGATGAGTCGCGGTGGTATTGGGCAATCGGTCAAAAGTTTGAGCGACGCGGCGGCCCTTCGCTTGTTCGAAGCGCCGGCACTCCTTTATAATTGCATACACAGTGGCACAGTCATTACACATCAGGAGATTGAAGGCATCGTCTGCAATACCTTTCAGTATGTGACCAATCTTGTCTGCCTCGGTCATGTTGTTATCAGCCTTGCGACAGAGGGCCAGCACATCCTGTATGTAGACGACATAGGATTCTGTGGACGTCTGAGCGCGACACGCAAGTTCTTTTTTTGCTGCCAGCTGACGACCGACAGGTCTGCCAAACAGGTCTCGCATTTTTTCTTTTCAGACATCCCAGCTCGTTAGGCCAGCTTCGTGTGTGTCGTACCATTGCCTCGCAGTTCCTCCTAGATAAAATATCACGTTTTCTAGCATCATTGTTGGATCCCACCTGTTGTTGTCGCACACTCGTTCGTACATCGTAAGCCAGTCCTCGACGTCGGCGTTGTCCGTGCCACAGAATGTCCCCGGATCCCGCGGATGAGTGAGGATGACCGTTGGCACGGGCTGCTGAGGCGTTCTCGCTTGTGTCGGTTGATTTGCCATTGTGGCGGCAGGTAGATGACGACCGCTGCGAAGTTTCGTGATTGTACCCCGCACCTTCCACCAAAATGTTGCAGGAAGAAAGCAGGCCCACGAGTGTAAAATAATGTATATTTACAACTGGCGTATATGGCGTTAAGGCAACTGCCAGACTTCGTCTTCGTCTAGTCCAATGCAACTTCTTCGTTCGTTTCACCGTAACAATATTCTTGGCTTCTAGCGCGACAGACTGTAAGACAGGACGAGCGCTGACTCTCAACAAAATCTTTATTGAAACTATCAGCATATATGTAAGTGAGTGCAAATACCGCAGGATACGAACACGACCAGGTGCAAAAGACTTATCAGTTAAACAGATCAAGAGGTAGTGAAGCCATAAAAAAAAAACAAGAGGCACTACTTGAGATTGATACACGTGCTGAGAAGATTGAAATTCGCTTTCTAACAGAGATATTGATGATTTTGAGGCACCTGCCGCTCTGTCCAATGTAAGTCTTCCCGCACATGAGTGGAATCTGATAAACTATACCAGTGTTACAAGGCACTAAAGGGGACACATGCCTAACGCTGAAATCATTTTTTTTCTTTTGCCCACGCTGTGCATGTTTTTTTTAATTTATCATAGGGCACATCGAACACAATTCGCGGGGGGGGGGGGGGCGAGAAAACCGTATTTACATCTTATCTACTGGCCACATTCCGTAAACCGTGTGACAACCTTTGTACATAGGGCACCACAGCAAACCTTTTTCATTTTTCTTTTTTTCTTTCTTTTTTTCTTGTTTCTTAGCACCACTTTTTACCCATTTCGAAAGCTTGTCACAGGCTAATAATAACAAACGAACAGGATAACCAGCCTTCTCGAGCCTGTCTATCTGTTGCAAAAACTGTTCTATACTGCGTGGACATGACTCAACAATGGCAGACCTAAGTGATGAGTACGCTATCCCCAGTTTTACAAGTTTGGAATGGCAAGAAGAAAATTCAAGCAGTGTTTTTTTCCCTCGGCGAATAGTAACAACACATGTTCCTGTTGGAACGTTATGCACAGATCTAAAAACTAGAATTTATTTTTCTGGATAAGCTGAAGCGTGAGTGAAACCAAGACCCCGACATTCCCTAAATACTTTGAGAATATCTGTAGTTTTCTTGGAGTAGTTATGGCTTGAATAAAACACCACGTAATCATCTATATGTCGAAAGGTAGGCACAGCAAATTCCTTTGGATTGTTTTGTAGCTTTCTATTGACATGACTTAGATAAATATCACTCAAAACCGGCGCAACTTTTGAACCAATGCAAACTCCTGATTTTTGTGCATACATAGAACTACCCCATTTTAAAAAGGTGTTCTCTAGGTAAAACAACAAAAATTCTGAAAAAGATTGCAATGGCAACTCACAGTGTTGTCTTCTAGTCTGTGTGTGTATCATTTCGTGCTACAAACCAAGAATATGTTACCATACCAACTCTTCCCACTTTCTAGCCTTTTCCTTTGTAGAGTAGTACTTTAAAGAAGACACGCGGGCACCAGCGATTCTGGAACTTTTGATGACTCATGTGTAAAAGCCGACGCGCTTGCCCCGCACATCATATTTCTACGATCGCCGACTGTGTTCGCCGCTGTTGTTCTGCTTCGAGTGTAGCCTGTATTTGTTGGCACAGGTTCGCCAAATAAAGAGTTAGTTTTGTCATTCACAGTTTTTCTACTGTGTTCTTTACCGTCACTACTACGTGACATCTGGTGGAGGTGCTTTGCGTTCGTGTATCAGTCGGCCCCACAAAGCTGTGATACAAGCCCGAACTCGGAAGACAACACCAACATCACCAAGGACCAGCGAGGTAGCCGTAGGCTGCCAGGACTGTCCCCGGAGCAGACTTTGCCTGAGAAGACCAGGAAGATCGTCGCCGAGTCAACAATGACAGCTTGAGCGTCCCCCATCGTGCTTCAACAACCCAGGGAGCCATCTACCTTCCGTGGAGCCTCGTCGAACGATCCAGAAACGCGGCTCTAGACTTTCGAAAGGTTCCCAGCCTTCAACATCTGGGAACTTGAGGTTAGGCTGCGCCATGTGTACTCCTCCTAGGATGATGCCGCGAGGACATTGTTCCTGAGAATTTTCACGAGCGTTGTCCGGAAAGAAAGGGCTGAAGTTCTATTGGAAGCCAGAGTGCATTTACCAAACGACAACGCTGCCATCGTTACAGAAGAAATGAGCAGTCTGTTCCGATCCGGAAATATCCGAAGAGAAAAAAGTTCGCCTAGTCATGCGTGGTGTGAAGCAAGAACTTTTCGGTGGAATGATAGTAAATCCACCGAAGACCGTCGAAGAGCTTCTCCGCGAGACCACTAGCATCAAGAAAACTCTGGAAGCGTGGAACCGGCAATTCAACCGCCGCCCGATCTCAGGAGAGGACGCCGAAGTTCAATCATTGGGAACTGACTACTTGCACGAGACCATCAGAGCGGTCGTGCGCGAGGAGCTAGTGCAGAAGTTGTTTCCTTCGTCACAGGCTCAAGAGGCTTCGATTGCCGACGTCCTACGCTAGGAGATCCAACAGTCACTCGGACACCCACAATCGCCGCAGTCTCAGCCGGAAGCGATGACGTGCGTCACCGTTGCCCGCCGTCAAGTCCCCCTCGGGGGCCAGGGCCCGGTACCGCCGCTGCCAGCTCGCCCTCCCGTCGCCCAGCGCAGCTACTTATGGAAGGCAGATATCGCGCTACAGCTGATCACCGTCCGCTGTGCTATCGCTGCGGAAAAGCGGGCCACGTCTACCGCTGATGCCCATAACACGACAAGGGCCTACGAGGATTCGCCGTCGACGTGCCACGTCCGCAGCTTGGTGAGCGGTGACGTGATTTCGCCGACTATCTCGCTGCCACACAGTGGAACTCTCGACGACCATCCCGTTCGCCGTCTCCTGGCCACTACCTGTCGCCGCGGCGCCGACCATACGCTGGTGCCGACCATACGCTGGCGCAGCCCGGGGTCAGTGTATCCCCTATCCAGAAAACTAAAAGCAGCAACCGATGGAGGTGCGGTTACTGTACGTCGAAATGTCGCAGATCTTCCGTCGCCGACGATGACGCTTCAAGATCGATTTCGACGACGCAGCAACGACACGCCGCCATCACGACGAAGCCTGGGAGCCAAGAATACGCCGACGAAAGACAACCTGACGACGCCACGTACCAGCCACAGGACAACGCGACGCAGCCTTTGTCCAACGCCAAGACCTAACGGCAACGCAAGGCAAAGAACTACCGACGTCGACGAGTTCCTCGACGGCCACGAAGTCACCGCGCTTGTAGACACTGGCGCCGACTACTCCGTCATCAGTGTATTATTGGTTGCCAAGTTGAAGAAAGTCAAGACTGCATGGGACAGCTCTCAAATTCAGACAGCTGGAGGACACCTCATAACGCCGACTGGAATCTGCACGGTAAGAGTTACGGTTTATGACCGGACCTACCCTGCGACGTTCGTTCTCCTCCAAAGGTGCTCGCGAGACTAATTCTCGACTTGGACTTCCTGAACCAACAGGGCGCCATCATCGACCTGAGGTCGAAGTCCATAAGTATGTCCTAAGACCAAGCGATACCGACGGAGAGACCTTCCAGTCAGCGTGATTTTAGTGCACTTGAGGACTGTGGGAATGCGCGACTCTCACGCGTCCCCTGATATGTTGTTTTTCCCGCATAGCTCCCGTCTCCTGCTATGCGGCTTCGCCGCGTGGCCTGGGGCCCGCGGCGGTCAATGTGGTTGAAGCGCAGTACGAGAGATGGCGCGAGTGTTGCGCTGCTAACGCCGCCTAACGGCGGGCTTACTTGGGCTCGAAGAGAAGGCTCTTCCTCTTGAGTTGCGGGTCGGTGAGCGCCGCGGACTTCCCGCGCGCGCGCCGATCAATGCTTCTGCGAGACCGTCTCGCGTGGCCTCCTTCGAACGCGCCACTGTTCGCGTGACGGTACGCGCGAAAGACCAGGCGTTGGGATCCAGCATGGGGCGAACATTTCGCTCGCTGTCTGCACGCGGTGAGTTGGACTTCCTAGATTTGTCGCGCGCCCATCGGCATGTTTTGTGGATAGCAACTCGGCTAGCAGGCGTTGATTTATGAAAGGTGCAATAAATGCCCTTGTGATTGTTTGCACTACTGTGTTGTCGTTCCTTTGTCCCAAGAGCACAGGTGTGAAAACCCCCCATCTGGCAGCCCAACGTGGGGCTCTTGGGGCATCGGACGATAGTTTCAACAGTTTTGCTTCGTTCGAGGCCTTTGTTTGAACCGAAGCGTAGGGCTAGCGTGGATTTTGATCGCTAGCGTCGGCGGCGTGCTTTTTTGAGCGAGGCGACGGTGGCTGTAGTGTGTTTGAACTTGATGATATGTGGGGTTTTATGGCGCAAGGGCCACTCATGGCCAAAGAGCGCCAAGCAATGTTTTAATGGAGTCAGTGATGCAAGTAATGATCAATGGCGTCGTGGTTGGCTATAACGATGGAACCTGGCTGTATAGGAGCCTTAAAACAATAGTAAATTAATATATATCTATTTAAATTGTCACAGTGACTTTTTAGATGTACCATGAATTTAAAAGATATGTACTCATGGAGGGATGGAATAAAATATGTAAATGCCAATAGCACTATTGCCTCAAGAGGCCCTTAAGTGCAAGGGCCTGTAGGCACGTGCTCTACAAAATGTTACTATCGCAGCAGCAGCGTCTGGTAAGATGCTGTGCTACGAATCTCTTCGGCCTATAACTTGCAATGAATTAACATCTCCCAGATAGTTAAAAACTGACTTTCTGTGAAAAAACGGGTCAGCACCAAGCAACATTGCAGAATAAAAAGGAATGTTTTGTCGGTAGGCTAGAGGGAAGTGTTTTTTCCTTTCAGTTTCCATTTCTCTACACTCCAGCAAGACATGGAGGATGGTTAGTGTCTCGCCACATCTACAGCATATGGGAGGTTCGCTACCGGTCAAGAGATAAGAGTGCGTGCCATACGTATGACCTATCCGAAGGCGGCAGAAAATGAGCTCGATTCGCCGCATTTTTGTTATCGGTGGGAAATTTCGTAATTGTGGCTCGATCAAATGGAGTTTATTAGAGGTTTAGGTGTCCCACTTCTGTTGCCAATACCGCCTAAGTTTTTTGCGCAAAAATGGCTTTAAGTCTGAGGCAGGGATACCTACGGAACAGTTGCCAGCTTTCGTTGCAATGGATGTGGCAATTTCATCTGCAAGCATGTTGCCCTTTATGCCTCTGTGCCCAGGTACCCAACATATTATGACGTGCTGATTAGATGTATATGATGTGCACAGGAGCGAATATAGGTCATTGAGTACAGGACTGTTGCGTTTCTGGAGTGACATTAGAGATTTTACGACACTAAGGGAGTCTGTGAATATAATGGCCTTTTGCAATGTCATTTTGTTGACATGTTTAACAGCTGTCAGAACAGCACATGCCTCAGCAGTGAATATGCTTGTTTCTGGGTGCAGGACGTTAGAGTCTGAAAATGATGGACCGACGGCTGCATACGAAACGCCGGCATGCGACTTTGAGGCATCTGTGTAAAATTCCTGGCAAGAGTACTTCGACTGAAGTTCAAGAAAGTGCATTTCAATGTGTACCTGGGGAGCGTTCTTCGTTATTTCAACGAACGAAGTATCACACTCAATGAGCTGCCATTGCCACGGCGGACATAGCATGACAGGAGCCATAAGAGGATTTTCAAAAAGTGGAACATCCATTTCTTGACTGAGTTTCCGTACACGCAGTGAGAAGGGTTCTCTAACTGCTGGTCGATTATTAAATAAAGTTGCAGCTGTCATGTTGTTTACACTTGGGTAAGAGGGATGCTCACGGTTTGCATTTACCTTCAGAAAATACATAAAACTTGAGTACGACCTCTGAAGATGAAGCGACCACTCATTAGCTTCAACGTAAGGACTCTCCACAGGACTTGTCCTGAAGGCACCGGTTGCCAGGCGGATACCTTGGTGATGAACAGGATCCAGCATCTTCAATGCACTAGGGCTAGCCGAATGATAAACTATTGCCCCATAATCTAAGCGTGTTCGAATGAGGCTCTTGTAAAGGTTCAGGATGCATTTCTTATCACTACCCCACGTTGTGTGAAGAAATTTTAAGAATGTTCATGGTTTTTAGGCATTTGTTTCTTAGGTACTTCAGGTGTGAAATAAAGGTTAATTTCGTGTCTAAAATAACGCCTAAAAATTTGTGTTCTGTGCTCACAGGTATGTGCTGTCCCTGAAGTTCAACTTCAGTATTTGCTATGAGACCTCTTTTTTGAGTGAAAAGAAGACAGGTACTCTTGCTGACATTGAACGTAAAGCCATTTTCATCAGCCCACTTAGACACCTTGCTTAAACAAAGCTTTACTTGTCGCTCGCAGATAGCGAGATTACATGACTTAAATCCAATCTGAACGTCATCAACATATACTGAATAAAATATACTACGCGGTATTGATGAGCGCAAGGAATTCATTTTTATGATAAAAAGGGGAGATCAACTTCCGGTACCGATGCGAGCGCACGTCTTTTCCCGGCGCTCCGTTTCTTTTCGACAGTTACGCGTGCTGTTCGCGTCTCACCATCTTCTGTCGCACATCCTCTTCATCGGTGTCGCTTCGGCCACACGTCGAGACAAGCCTCGGAAAGGTGCGTTGCTTTCTGGCCGTTTTACGGCCGCTTTTACGCGCCAGCGGGCGGCCTTGCTAAGCCTAATGCATGGCCACGACTGCGTTGATGACCGAGCCCGGGTCATCGCAGCTACCTCCATCTGACGACCATGAACAACGCCAGGGACAATCAGCTTTGATGACGCCTGCCCAAGACTGGGGCCAGGAAGCGGCTACGCCCCGTCCCGAAGGCGTTCCGGAAGCGTCTACCACAGAACGCTCTGCTGGGATGCATGAAGAACGCTGTGGGCATGCTACCGCTGACCAACAACATAGACGCGAACGCCAAAGACGAAAGAACAATAGGGAACCGAACGAACACAGCCGCAGCCGCCACCGTCGTGATAGAGACCGCTCTGCAAGTCTGTCAACGACGGCCAGTGCGGTATCGAAACGAACGCGGCACGACTCTTTCACGTCATCGACCTACGAAGACGCGTCCGCCCCTTCCAGTGACGAAGACGACATGCAAACACAAGCACCACCGCCATCCTCAAGCCTACAGTCTGATGTGACAACGCCACGTCAAGCAGAGACTGCATTGCACGCGTCTCAAGAACAGTTTTCTTACGCAAACTCAACTGAGAAGCTAGAGACAATTCCAGACGCCGGAGCCCTCTCCCAGGACGCGTTTGAAGATTACGGTGACGAAGGAGTGTGGAAAGTGCAACGCCGTAAGCACAACCAAACGCGGCCCGAGAAGGAAACACCGCCAGAAACTTTCGTGCTAGTCGTGAAACCACGGGTAAACGTGGCGCTCACGACTGTACCAGGCAAGGACCTCCACCGCAACTTCGTGATGGCCACACCCGTTGCCGTCAACACCAAGCCTTTGACGTACACGTTGCAACCAGCATCTAACACCATAAGATTGCTCGTTCACGACAAGAGGCAAGCAGACGGGCTTCTCAAACTTTCACACCTAGACGTGAACCACGGACAGATACCAGTACAAGTGTATCAGGCACCCGGACGAGACATGTGTCGAGGTGTTATATACAACGTTGACTGCAATGAAACAAAGGCTGAACTCCGGGCAGCCTTGACCTGTGAGCACCGACGTATCCTTGACGCGCGCCCAATGGGAAAGCGTGGGGCATGTCTGCTGACTTTTGAGGGACGCCACCCTCCTAACAGAGTCGTGTATTACGGCCGCATCACCCGAGTTTCAATTTACGAACCTAAAAGCATCGTGTGTAATCGTTGTCATCGCTTTGGTCACAAGAAGGATGTCTGCCCGCACGAAGCGGTATGTCCTACATGCGGCAAGACACACGGAGGTAGTACTACTGGCAATGAATGCAAACAGACGACGCCCAGATGCCGCAACTGTGAAGAAGAAGGTCACACGGCGACTGACCCGAAGTGTCCAGCTAAACTGAAGTCCGACGCGAAAATTGCTAAGAAACTCCGCTCAAGGCCCCGCTCTCGTCGTAGAAGGCACGGCGCACACCGATCGAGAAGCCGCGCTAGAACTGTCCCGTGCCATGACGTCAAATTGACGCAGCAGCTACGTGAAAGTGAAAACATCTCACCGCAGCCGCGTACCATAAAGGAAGCAGTGAACGAGATTGTTTCAAAGAACTGCGTACAACCAACAACGGAAGGAAACGGCTGCAACCTCAACTACGCAGCAGCGCTCAAGCGAACTCAACCAAGTGGAGACAAACCGGCGAACTCTTTACCTTATACCACACCTATGCTGCCTTCACCATCGCAGCTGGTTGATACATCGAAAGACAGTGTAGAAGCTGAGATTGCGGAACTCGCACGACAGAACGTCGAACTGCGGCGGAAACTAGAAGAGAACGAAAAAAGGCATGCAGCACTGCTCGAAAGTGTTCGTGCCAAGCGACAGCAGCAGCCATGCAATCCGCAGGAGCTCACTAAAACGCAAGAAACAACCTCTACTACCACACAGCAGACAGACCTGGCTCTGCTGGTACAACAACTTTTGCACCCTCTCCTCCAAGCGCAGGAGAAGCACTTCCAACGACAATATGGCTTGCTCCAACAGCTCTTCGCCTCGCATCAATAGCCACCCGGCTTCGCGTACAGCCCTCGACAGTCCCACTCCACACGTTTTACAGTGGAACTGCCGAGGGCTCGGCACTTGTGCGACAGAACTGAACCTCTTGTTTGACTGTGTCGGACGCCCCCTTGCGCTTTTACTTCAAGAAACTAATGGCACAGATCGGACACTACGACAGTTCAATGGTTATTACCAACCGTCAATAGAGCATAGAAACAGGAAACGACACCGAAACCCGCAGCACAATGGTATCGCCAGTGCAGCCGAAGAATTTGTAATACGGGGACAAGCGGCTGTCTTTGTCCGCACAGACATTCCGCAAACGCAGATTGACACTTCTCAGTACTCGACTGCCGTGCAGGAGGTGGTGGCTGTCCGTTGCAAGATTGCAAAGCGAAATGCAGTGCTGGTATCGGTATACATGCGCCCTGAAGTTAGCTCCCATACACGCGGTTCATTCATGTGGATTCACGCTTTGCGGAGACGTTACCCAAATGACGACTTCCTGATAGGCGGCGATTTCAACGCCAAGCATCCGCAATGGGGCTATGACTATCACACGCCCCGCGGAATGGCGCTCGCAGATGCCACGGAGTCAGCTGACTTAGTGCTCGCAAATGACACCGACTACCCCACCCGCGCCGCCCTGCATAGTGGACAACGTAACACGACCCCAGACCTGACGTTATCCACAGCAGCCTACGTGAAAGACTGGCGATGCGATCCGGACGCCTGGGGCAGCGACCACTATCCACTGTGGATTACTTTGAACGTGGGACGAAAGCGTGCGGCCGGGCGCACTGTGCGCACGATCAGATGGGATGCCTACAGGAGAGCATTTGCGGAGCAACCCAAGACTTCATCCGTACGGGAGCGGGCGTCACGCGCCCTGCGCAAGGCCACTACTGAGACTGAGGTGAGAGCTGATGCTCCGGCGCCGGACATACATATGCTAAACCTTTGGGATGCGCGCAAGCGAGCACAGTTGACGTACGAAGCCAATGGCCGACGACATCGCGACCGCGTGCGACTTCGACGTCGCACTGCCATCGCTAGAAGATACGCCAAGCGCCTGTATCGGGAACGTTGGAGCCAGCACTGCTCCTCATTCAACGAAAGAACTGGCCTCCACAAGGTGTGGCACACGTTCAAGGCTATGACAGGTCAGCGTAAAACACGCAGCGCTATTTCAAACGTCTTGCTCAAAACTAGCCAGTCAGTCAGCCAACTCCAAGATGATGCCGCCAACACGTTTTTTCCCCAACCGGCGACGCCCCCGAACGTCGACATTTACCGGAAAACGCCGCCAGTGACCGATGAGGGCATCCAGGCTCCATTCTCACTCTTCGAGCTCGAACAGGCACTTTCTTCCATCAACGCGCGCAGCGCGCCAGGCTATGATGGCGTGACGTGGGCGGCTCTGAGAAATCTGGAAGAATACGCAAAAAAGCAACTTCTCGAGGAGATTAACGAAGTGTGGATCAACGGTGAAATCCCAGCAGGATGGAAGCATTCGATAGTCACACCCATACCGAAACCAAACAAACAGCCAGATGTACTGTCGAACATGCGCCCTGTATCTCTCACACTTACTACGTGTAAGCTGGCGGAGCGAATGGCCTTGACACGCATATCTCACTTTCTAGAAACAGAGGGTCGCTTTCATCCAGCCCAGACAGGGTTTAGACCAAACCTTGGCACTCATGACAGCCTCCTACTTGTGAGGGAAGGTGTACTGCGTCGAAAGACAGTCGGTCGCGCAAAGCGACACCCGAGCGTCCTGGTGGCGGTGGACCTCCGTAAAGCTTTTGACACTGTGACGCATGAGGCAATCATCGAGGCAGCTGAGAGGCACGGAATCACGGGCCGCCCCCTCAACTTTGTGCGTTTCTTCCTTCAAGATCGCACTTTTTCCATACGGGTCGACGGAGATGTCGGGAAGGTTTACCCAAACATAGTGGGAGTCCCACAAGGCTCCATACTATCACCCCTCCTCTTTAATTTGACTATGATAGGCCTGGCTGAGCGACTGGAGGCTATTTCCGAACTGGGCTTCACAATTTACGCAGATGACATCACGTTATGGACTGCATCACGACCAATTGATGAGCAGCAGGAGACCCTGCAGGCGGCACTTGACGTTATTGACGACTACCTGCCACAAACTGGCATGCGGCCATCTCCAGAGAAGACAACCTATGTGGTGATCCGAGGTTCAACGCAGGACGAAGCAGCCCTCACGCTCACTCTCGCAGGCAAAACGCTGCAGCGAGCTGAAAAATCAGTGCGCGTTCTCGGGATACCTATTGACCGCACAGGCACAGCGGATGCGTGGCTCGCAGACCTTCGTCGGACATGGCACAACACTCTGCACCTCATAAAACGAATCTGTTTCCGCATGGGCGGTGCTGGTACCGACGTATGCCGAAAGCTTGTTAGTGCTTTGCTGACATCCCGAGCGATATACGGAGCGCGCTGTTATGACCTGCTTGCTCGGCACTGGACACAGCTAGAGGTACTCCACAGATCAGCTCTCCGTGTTATCACAGGGCTCCCGAAACACACACGTGTCGAGGAGGTACATCGCTATGCGAAGTTGCCTACCCTCCGTGCAACCATCGAAGCATCGAAGGCAGGACACGAGGAACGCCTGAAGCACACCAGACAAGGCAGGACTCTACTGGCCTACATGGGAAAGGATATATCAACTTTGCCACAACTGCCATCCGACATCTCACCGTGGGATGACATTGCTGTCGTCGACACTACACCAACGCCCCGAAACATGGGTGCCCAACATGCGCACCGCCGGGCAGCATTCGCTGCGCGTCATGTGCAGACATTGGCAGACGCACCGCCAAGCCATGAACAAGTGTACACTGACGCAGCTTTCGACCCACGCACCAACGAGGGAGCAGTCGCCTACCACGTAGTGGGTTCTTGTGAGACACATTCTACCTTTACAACTGCTGATGCTGACGACCCAACGGAACTTGAACTCCGCGCAATAGCCTGGGCATTAGATAGAGTTTCAAGCACCACGCAAGCAAAACACATCGATATATACACCGACTCTCAGT